>NW_027150029.1:0-147518 GCF_031143425.1 Pleurodeles waltl
CCATTCGCTAAGGGGAAGGGGTCCCAAAGGGACCCCTTCCCCTTTGTGAATGCAAGCAAAAACACTTTTTAAGAGCAGGCAGTGGTCCCAGGTACCACTGGCTACTCTTAAAAAATTAAAAGAAAACCTTTAATTTTTCATTTTTAAATGCATCCCGTTTTCCTTTAAGAAAAACAAGCTGCATTTAAAAAAAAAAAGATTGCTTTATTGAAAAGCAATCACAGACATAGTGGTCTGCTGAGCCTAGCAGGCCACCATCCCTGTGATTGTAGCCATTCACAATGGCTCACAAATTGCGACCTACCTCATGAATATTAATGAGGTAGGTTCATTTGCGAGCCCTTGCGAATTGCAGTATGAAACTCCTAGAGTTTCATACATTGCAATACCGATTACTTAAATGCGATTCACAAAAAAACGCAATTAGGTAATCGCTATTGGATAAAATGATACATCTGGCCCTATAAGTATGCAAGTGAAATGATTACTTAAATGAAAAACATTTTTTTCATCAGTGTGAGCTCACACAGACAATATTAATTATTAGTCCTCCTGGAAAAAACGGGGGATTATAGACTGCACCTAAATAAACTACGACATTTAGCCAATAACTTTATCCCACCCCCGCTCTTGCTGAGTCCTAGTCGAAAAGCTAGAAAATGGTACATGAAGTGTAGTCCTCTCAATTTCCACTTTCTTATCAAATCACTCCCCCCTGAATGTCATAGAAACACCCTCCAAAGAAATCCTCCCCAGGTCAGTAATCCAAAAGCCATACACTAGGAAATAGTAGCAGTGTATTTTCAGAGAATGAATGAAGCATTGTAGGACCTGCCTCTGCCTCGGGAACGAGGCACTTTACTGCTCAGGACGTCCCCCGTGGCACACCAGGAAATGCCCGACTTTATTAGAAGTAAACACCACAACCGGATGTGACAGGGGCCGAAAAGGAGCTTAAGTGTAAAGGAAACTCACACAACAAAACACTGCTCATGGCAGGCCCTGAGAGACGTCTGTGCACACAACTGTCTCATGGAAGATGTCTCTTGATGTAGGTGAGTCTGTCTCCCTCTACCTCCCTCTCTGCCTCTGTTTGTCCCGCTCTTTCTCTCCTCCCCTGTCTGTCCGTCTCTCTCACTCACTCTTCTTATCACACTCTCTCCCTCATCAGGTCATCACGTAGGTCTGTGCGTACGTGAGATGTCTCAGCAGAGCTAAGGAGATGTCTCTTGATGTAGGCAAGTCTACCTGCCTCTGTCTCTCCCACTCTCTCTCACTGTCTGTCTCTCTCAGTCACTCTTTTTATTACACTCCCTCTCTCATCAGGTCATCACGTAGGTCTGTGTGTACGTGAGGGGCCATGTCTCAGCAGAGCTAAGGAGATGTCTCTTGATGTAGGCAAGTCTACCTGCCTCTGTCTCTCCCACTCTCTCTCTCACTGTCCGTCTCACTCAGTCACTCTTTTTATCACACTCCCTCTCTCATCAGGTCATCACGTAGGTCTGTGCGTACATGAGATGTCTCAGCAGAGCTAAGGAGATGTCTCTTGATGTAGGCGAGCCTACCTGCCTCTGTTTCTCCTGCTCCCTCTCTCACTGTCCACCTCTCTCACTCACTCTTTTTATCACACTCTCTCCCTCATCAGGTCATCACATAGGTCTGTGTGTACGTGAGAAACCATTTCTCAGCAGAGCTAAGGAGATGTCTCTTGATGTAGGCGAGCCTACCTGCCTCTGTCTCTCCCGCTCTCTCTCTCATTGTCCTCCTTTCTCACTCACTCTTTTTATCACCCTCCCTCTCTCATCAGGTCATCACATAGGTCTGTGTGTACGTGAGAAACCATTTCTCAGCAGAGCTAAGGAGATGTCTCTTGATGTAGGCAAGCCTACCTGCGTCTGTTTCTCCTGCTCCCTCTCTCACTGTCCACCTCTCTCACTCACTCTTTTTATCACACTCCCTCTCTCATCAGGTCATCACGTAGGTCTGTGTGTACGTGAGAAGCCATGTCTCAGCAGAGCTAAGGAGATGTCTCTTGATGTAGGCGAGCCTACCTGCCTCTGTTTCTCCTGCTCCCTCTCTCACTGTCCACCTCTCTCACTCACTCTTTTTATCACACTCCCTCTCTCATCAGGTCATCACGTAGATCTGTGTGTACATGAGAAGCCATGTCTCAGCAGAGCTAAGGAGATGTCTCTTGATGTAGGCGAGTCTACCTGCGTCTGTCTCTCCCGCTCTCTCTCTCACTGTCCGTCTCTCTCACTCACTCTTTTTATCACACTCCCTCTCTCATCAGGTCATCACGTAGGTCTGTGCGTACATGAGATGTCTCAGCAGAGCTAAGGAGATGTCTCTTGATGTAGGCGAGCCTACCTGCGTCTGTCTCTCCCGCTCTCTCTCTCACTGTCCGTCTCTCTCACTCACTCTTTTTATCACACTCTCTCTCTCATCAGGTCATCACGTAGGTCTGTGCGTACATGAGATGTCTCAGCAGAGCTAAGGAGATGTCTCTTGATGTAGGCGAGCCTACCTGCCTCTGTTTCTCCTGCTCCCTCTCTCACTGTCCACCTCTCTCACTCACTCTTCTTATCACACTCCCTCTCTCATCAGGTCATCACATAGGTCTGTGCGTACATGAGATGTCTCAGCAGAGCTAAGGAGATGTCTCTTGATGTAGGTGAGTCTACATGCATCTGTCTCTCCCGTTCTCCCTCTCACTGTCCATCTCTCTCACTCACTCTTTTTATCACACTCCCTTTCTGATCAGGTCATCACCTAGGTCTGTGTGTACGTGAGAAGCCATGTCTCAGCAGAGCTAAGGAGATGTCTTTTGATGTAGGCGAGCCTACCTGCGTCTGTCTCTCTCGCTCTCTCTCTCACTGTCCGTCTCACTCAGTCACTCTTTTTATCACACTCCCTCTCTCATCAGGTCATCACGTAGGTCTGTGCGTACATGAGATGTCTCAGCAGAGCTCTTGATGTAGGTGAGTCTACCTGCCTCTGTCTCTCCCATTCTCTCTCTCACTGTCCATCTCTCTCACTCACTCTTTTTATCACACTCCCTTTCTGATCAGGTCATCACGTAGGTCTGTGTGTACGTGAGAAGCCATGTCTCAGCAGAGCTAAGGAGATGTCTCTTGATGTAGGCGAGCCTACCTGCGTCTGTCTCTCCCGCTCTCTCTCTCACTGTCCGTCTCACTCAGTCACTCTTTTTATCACACTCCCTCTCTCATCAGGTCATCACGTAGGTCTGTGCGTACATGAGATGTCTGAGCAGAGCTAAGGAGATGTCTCTTGATGTAGGCGAGCCTACCTGCCTCTGTTTCTCCTGCTCCCTCTCTCACTGTCCACCTCTCTCACTCACTCTTCTTATCACCCTCCCTCTCTCATCAGGTCATCACGTAGGTCTGTGTGTACGTGAGAAACCATTTCTCAGCAGAGCTAAGGAGATGTCTCTTGATGTAGGCGAGCCTACCTGCCTCTGTCTCTCCCGCTCTCTCTCTCATTGTCCTCCTTTCTCACTCACTCTTTTTATCACCCTCCCTCTCTCATCAGGTCATCACATAGGTCTGTGTGTACGTGAGAAACCATTTCTCAGCAGAGCTAAGGAGATGTCTCTTGATGTAGGCAAGCCTACCTGCGTCTGTTTCTCCTGCTCCCTCTCTCACTGTCCACCTCTCTCACTCACTCTTTTTATCACACTCCCTCTCTCATCAGGTCATCACGTAGGTCTGTGTGTACGTGAGAAGCCATGTCTCAGCAGAGCTAAGGAGATGTCTCTTGATGTAGGCGAGCCTACCTGCCTCTGTTTCTCCTGCTCCCTCTCTCACTGTCCACCTCTCTCACTCACTCTTTTTATCACACTCCCTCTCTCATCAGGTCATCACGTAGATCTGTGTGTACATGAGAAGCCATGTCTCAGCAGAGCTAAGGAGATGTCTCTTGATGTAGGCGAGCCTACCTGCCTCTGTTTCTCCTGCTCCCTCTCTCACTGTCCACCTCTCTCACTCACTCTTTTTATCACACTCTCTCTCTCATCAGGTCATCACATAGGTCTGTGCGTACATGAGATGTCTCAGCAGAGCTAAGGAGATGTCTCTTGATGTAGGCGAGCCTACCTGCCTCTGTTTCTCCTGCTCCCTCTCTCACTGTCCACCTCTCTCACTCACTCTTCTTATCACACTCCCTCTCTCATCAGGTCATCACATAGGTCTGTGCGTACATGAGATGTCTCAGCAGAGCTAAGGAGATGTCTCTTGATGTAGGCGAGCCTACCTGCCTCTGTTTCTCCTGCTCCCTCTCTCACTGTCCACCTCTCTCACTCACTCTTCTTATCACACTCCCTCTCTCATCAGGTCATCACGTAGGTCTGTGCGTACATGAGATGTCTCAGCAGAGCTAAGGCGATGTCTCTTGATGTAGGTGAGTCTACCTGCATCTGTCTCTCCCGTTCTCTCTCTCACTGTCCATCTCTCTCACTCACTCTATTTATCACACTCCCTTTCTGACCAGGTCATCACGTAGGTCTGTGTGTACGTGAGAAGCCATGTCTCAGCAGAGCTAAGGAGATGTCTCTTGATGTAGGCGAGCCTACCTGCGTCTGTCTCTCCCGCTCTCTCTCTCACTGTCCGTCTCACTCAGTCACTCTTTTTATCACACTCCCTCTCTCATCAGGTCATCACGTAGGTCTGTGCGTACATGAGATGTCTCAGCAGAGCTAAGAAGATATCTCTTGATGTAGGCGAGCCTACCTGCCTCTGTTTCTCCTGCTCCCTCTCTCACTGTCCACCTCTCTCACTCACTCTTCTTATCACACTCCCTCTCTCATCAGGTCATCACGTAGGTCTGTGCGTACATGAGATGTCTCAGCAGAGCTCTTGATGTAGGTGAGTCTACCTGCCTCTGTCTCTCCCATTCTCTCTCTCACTGTCCATCTCTCTCACTCACTCTTTTTATCACACTCCCTTTCTGATCAGGTCATCACGTAGGTCTGTGTGTACGTGAGAAGCCATGTCTCAGCAGAGCTAAGGAGATGTCTCTTGATGTAGGCGAGCCTACCTGCGTCTGTCTCTCCCGCTCTCTCTCTCACTGTCCGTCTCACTCAGTCACTCTTTTTATCACACTCCCTCTCTCATCAGGTCATCACGTAGGTCTGTGCGTACATGAGATGTCTCAGCAGAGCTAAGGAGATGTCTCTTGATGTAGGCGAGCCTACCTGCCTCTGTTTCTCCTGCTCCCTCTCTCACTGTCCACCTCTCTCACTCACTCTTTTTATCACACTCTCTCCCTCATCAGGTCATTACGTAGGTCTGTGTGTACATGAGAAGCCATGTCTCAGCAGAGCTAAGGAGATGTCTCTTGATGTAGGCGAGCCTACCTGCCTCTGTCTCTCCCGCTCTCTCTCTCATTGTCCTCCTGTCTCACTCACTCTTTTTATCACCCTCCCTCTCTCATCAGGTCATCACATAGGTCTGTGTGTACGTGAGAAACCATTTCTCAGCAGAGCTAAGGAGATGTCTCTTGATGTAGGCAAGCCTACCTGCGTCTGTTTCTCCTGCTCCCTCTCTCACTGTCCACCTCTCTCACTCACTCTTTTTATCACACTCCCTCTCTCATCAGGTCATCACGTAGGTCTGTGTGTACATGAGAAGCCATGTCTCAGAAGAGCTAAGGAGATGTCTCTTGATGTAGGCGAGCCTACCTGAGTCTGTCTCTCCCGCTCTCTCTCTCACTGTCCGTCTCTCTCACTCACTCACTCTTTTTATCACACTCCCTCTCTCATCAGGTCATCACGTAGGTCTGTGTGTACGTGAGAAGCCATGTCTCAGCAGAGCTAAGGAGATGTCTTTTGATGTAGGCGAGCCTACCTGCCTCTGTTTCTCCTGCTCCCTCTCTCACTGTCCACCTCTCTCACTCACTCTTTTTATCACACTCCCTCTCTCATCAGGTCATCACGTAGATCTGTGTGTACATGAGAAGCCATGTCTCAGCAGAGCTAAGGAGATGTCTCTTGATGTAGGCGAGCCTACCTGCGTCTGTCTCTCCCGCTCTCTCTCTCACTGTCCGTCTCTCTCACTCACTCTTTTTATCACACTCTCTCTCTCATCAGGTCATCACGTAGGTCTGTGCGTACATGAGATGTCTCAGCAGAGCTAAGGAGATGTCTCTTGATGTAGGCGAGCCTACATGCCTCTGTTTCTCCTGCTCCCTCTCTCACTGTCCACCTCTCTCACTCACTCTTCTTATCACACTCCCTCTCTCATCAGGTCATCACATAGGTCTGTGCGTACATGAGATGTCTCAGCAGAGCTAAGGCGATGTCTCTTGATGTAGGTGAGTCTACATGCATCTGTCTCTCCCGTTCTCTCTCTCACTGTCCATCTCTCTCACTCACTCTTTTTATCACACTCCCTTTCTGATCAGGTCATCACCTAGGTCTGTGTGTACGTGAGAAGCCATGTCTCAGCAGAGCTAAGGAGATGTCTTTTGATGTAGGCGAGCCTACCTGCGTCTGTCTCTCTCGCTCTCTCTCTCACTGTCCGTCTCACTCAGTCACTCTTTTTATCACACTCCCTCTCTCATCAGGTCATCACGTAGGTCTGTGCGTACATGAGATGTCTCAGCAGAGCTAAGGAGATATCTCTTGATGTAGGCGAGCCTACCTGCCTCGGTTTCTCCTGCTCCCTCTCTCACTGTCCACCTCTCTCACTCACTCTTCTTATCACACTCTCTCTCTCATCAGGTCATCACGTAGGTCTGTGCGTACATGAGATGTCTCAGCAGAGCTCTTGATGTAGGTGAGTCTACCTGCCTCTGTCTCTCCCATTCTCTCTCTCACTGTCCATCTCTCTCACTCACTCTTTTTATCACACTCCCTTTCTGATCAGGTCATCACGTAGGTCTGTGTGTACGTGAGAAGCCATGTCTCAGCAGAGCTAAGGAGATGTCTCTTGATGTAGGCGAGCCTACCTGCGTCTGTCTCTCCCGCTCTCTCTCTCACTGTCCGTCTCACTCAGTCACTCTTTTTATCACACTCCCTCTCTCATCAGGTCATCACGTAGGTCTGTGCGTACATGAGATGTCTCAGCAGAGCTAAGGAGATGTCTCTTGATGTAGGCGAGCCTACCTGCCTCTGTTTCTCCTGCTCCCTCTCTCACTGTCCACCTCTCTCACTCACTCTTCTTATCACACTCCCTCTCTCATCAGGTCATCACGTAGGTCTGTGCGTACATGAGATGTCTCAGGAGAGCTAAGGCGATGTCTCTTGATGTAGGCAAGTCTACCTGCCTCTGTCTCTCCCACTCTCTCTCTCACTGTCTGTCTCTCTCAGTCACTCTTTTTATCACACTCTCTCCCTCATCAGGTCATCACGTAGGTCTGTGTGTACGTGAGAGGCCATGTCTCAGCAGAGCTAAGGAGATGTCTCTTGATGTAGGCCAGTCTACCTGCCTCTGTCTCTCCCGCTCTCTCTCTCACTGTCTGTCTCTCTCACTCACTCACTCTTTTTATCACACTCTCTCCCTCATCAGGTCATTACCTAGGTCTGTGTGTACATGAGAAGCCATGTCTCTGCAGAGCTAAGGAGATCTCTCTTGATGTAGGCGAGCCTACCTGCCTCTGTCTCTCCCGCTCTCTCTCTCATTGTCCTCCTGTCTCACTCACTCTTTTTATCACCCTCCCTCTCTCATCAGGTCATCACGTAGGTCTGTGTGTACGTGAGAAACCATTTCTCAGCAGAGCTAAGGAGATGTCTCTTGATGTAGGCAAGCCTACCTCCGTCTGTTTCTCCTGCTCCCTCTCTCACTGTCCACCTCTCTCACTCACTCTTTTTATCACACTCCCTCTCTCATCAGGTCATCACGTAGGTCTGTGTGTACATGAGAAGCCATGTCTCAGCAGAGCTAAGGAGATGTCTCTTGATGTAGGCGAGCCTACCTGAGTCTGTCCCTCCCGCTCTCTTTCTCACTGTCCGTCTCTCTCACTAACTCTTTTTATCACACTCCCTCTCTCATCAGGTCATCATGTAGGTCTGTGTGTACGTGAGAAGCCATGTCTCAGCAGAGCTAAGGAGATGTCTCTTGATGTAGGCGAGCCAACCTGCCTCTGTTTCTCCTGCTCCCTCTCTCACTGTCCACCTCTCTCACTCACTCTTTTTATCACACTCCCTCTCTCATCAGGTCATCACGTAGATCTGTGTGTACATGAGAAGCCATGTCTCAGCAGAGCTAAGGAGATGTCTCTTGATGTAGGTGAGCCTACCTGCGTCTGTCTCTCCCGCTCTCTCTCTCACTGTCCGTCTCTCTCACTCACTCTTTTTATCACACTCTCTCTCTCATCAGGTCATCACGTAGGTCTGTGCGTACATGAGATGTCTCAGCAGAGCTAAGGAGATGTCTCTTGATGTAGGCGAGCCTACCTGCCTCTGTTTCTCCTGCTCCCTCTCTCACTGTCCACCTCTCTCACTCACTCTTCTTATCACACTCCCTCTCTCATCAGGTCATCACGTAGGTCTGTGCGTACATGAGATGTCTCAGGAGAGCTAAGGCGATGTCTCTTGATGTAGGTGAGTCTACCTGCATCTGTCTCTCCTGTTCTCTCTCTCACTGTCCATCTCTCTCACTCACTCTTTTTATCACACTCCCTTTCTGATCAGGTCATCATGTAGGTCTGTGTGTACGTGAGAAGCCATGTCTCAGCAGAGCTAAGGAGATGTCTTTTGATGTAGGCGAGCCTACCTGAGTCTGTCTCTCCCGCTCTCTTTCTCACTGTCCGTCTCACTCAGTCACTCTTTTTATCACACTCCCTCTCTCATCAGGTCATCACGTAGGTCTGTGCGTACATGAGATGTCTCAGCAGAGCTAAGGAGATATCTCTTGATGTAGGGCAAGCCTACCTGCCTCTGTTTCTCCTGCTCGCTCTCTCACTGTCCACCTCTCTCACTCACTCTTCTTATCACACTCCCTCTCTCATCAGGTCATCACGTAGTTCTGTGCGTACATGAGATATCTCAGCAGAGCTCTTGATGTAGGTGAGTCTACCTGTCTCTGTCTCTCCCATTCTCTCTCTCACTGTCCATCTCTCACACTCACTCTTTTTATCACACTCCCTTTCTGATCAGGTCATCACGTAGGTCTGTGTGTACGTGAGAAGCCATGTCTCAGCAGAGCTAAGGAGATGTCTCTTGATGTAGGCGAGCCTACCTGCGTCTGTCTCTCCCGCTCTCTCTCTCACTGTCCGTCTCACTCAGTCACTCTTTTTATCACACTCCCTCTCTCATCAGGTCATCACGTAGGTCTGTGCGTACATGAGATGTCTCAGCCGAGCTAAGGAGATGTCTCTTGATGTAGGCGAGCCTACCTGCCTCTGTTTCTCCTGCTCCCTCTCTCACTGTCCACCTCTCTCACTCACTCTTCTTATCACACTCCCTCTCTCATCAGGTCATCACGTAGGTCTGTGCGTACATGAGATGTCTCAGGAGAGCTAAGGCGATGTCTGTTGATGTAGGCAAGTCTACCTGCCTCTGTCTCTCCCACTCTCTCTCTCACTGTCTGTCTCTCTCAGTCACTCTTTTTATCACACTCTCTCCCTCATCAGGTCATCACGTAGGTCTGTGTGTACGTGAGAGGCCATGTCTCAGCAGAGCTAAGGAGATGTCTCTTGATGTAGGCCAGTCTACCTGCCTCTGTCTCTCCCGCTCTCTCTCACTGTCTGTCTCTCTCACTCACTCACTCTTTTTATCACACTCTCTCCCTCATCAGGTCATTACGTAGGTCTGTGTGTACATGAGAAGCCATGTCTCAGCAGAGCTAAGGAGATCTCTCTTGATGTAGGCGAGCCTACCTGCCTCTGTCTCTCCCGCTCTCTCTCTCATTGTCCTCCTGTCTCACTCACTCTTTTTATCACACTCCCTCTCTCATCAGGTCATCACGTAGGTCTGTGTGTACGTGAGAAACCATTTCTCAGCAGAGCTAAGGAGATCTCTCCTGATGTAGGAAAGCCTACCTGCCTCTGTTTCTCCTGCTCCCTCTCTCACTGTCCACCTCTCTCACTCACTCTTTTTATCACACTCCCTCTCTCATCAGGTCATCACGTAGATCTGTGTGTACATGAGAAGCCATGTCTCAGAAGAGCTAAGGAGATGTCTCTTGATGTAGGCGAGCCTACCTGAGTCTGTCTCTCCCGCTCTCTTTCTCACTGTCCGTCTCTCTCACTCACTCTTTTTATGACAATCCCGCTCTCATCAGGTCGTCACGTAGGTCTGTGTGTACGTGAGAAGCCATGTCTTAGCAGAGCTAAGGAGATGTCTCTTGTTGTAGGTGAGCCTACCTGCCTCTGTTTCTCCTGCTCCCTCTCTCACTGTTCACCTCTCTCACTCACTCTTCTTATCACACTCCCTCTCTCATCAGGTCATCACGTAGGTCTGTGCGTACATGAGATGTCTCAGCAGAGCTAAGGCGATGTCTCTTGATGTAGGTGAGTCTACCTGCCTCTGTCTCTCCCGTTCTCTCTCTCACTGTCCATCTCTCTCACTCACTCTTTTTATCACACTCTCTTTCTGATCAGGTCATCACGTAGGTCTGTGTGTACGTGAGAAGCCATTTCTCAGCAGAGCTAAGGAGATGTCTCTTGATGTAGGCGAGCCTACCTGCGTCTGTCTCTCCCGCTCTCTCTCTCACTGTCCGTCTCACTCAGTCACTCTTTTTATCACACTCCCTCTCTCATCAGGTCATCACGTAGGTCTGTGCATACATGAGATGTCTCAGCAGAGCTAAGGAGATGTCTCTTGATGTAGGCGAGCCTACCTGCCTCTGTTTCTCCTGCTCCCTCTCTCACTGTCCACCTCTCTCACTCACTCTTCTTATCACACTCCCTCTCTCATCAGGTCATCACGTAGGTCTGTGCGTACATGAAATGTCTCAGCAGAACTAAGGCAATGTCTCTTGATGTAGGTGAGTCTACCTGCCTCTGTCTCTCCCATTCTCTCTCTCACTGTCCATCTCTCTCACTCACTCTTTTTATCACACTCCCTTTCTGATCAGGTCATCACCTAGGTCTGTGTGTACGTGAGAAGCCATGTCTCAGCAGAGCTAAGGAGATGTCTTTTGATGTAGGCGAGCCTACCTGCGTCTGTCTCTCTCGCTCTCTCTCTCACTGTCCGTCTCACTCAGTCACTCTTATTATCACACTCCCTCTCTCATCAGGTCATCACGTAGGTCTGTGCGTACATGAGATGTCTCAGCAGAGCTAAGGAGATATCTCTTGATGTAGGCGAGCCTACCTGCCTCGGTTTCTCCTGCTCCCTCTCTCACTGTCCACCTCTCTCACTCACTCTTCTTATCACACTCCCTCTCTCATCAGGTCATCACGTAGGTCTGTGCGTACATGAGATGTCTCAGCAGAGCTCTTGATGTAGGCGAGCCTACCTGAGTCTGTCTCTCCCGCTCTCTCTCTCACTGTCCGTCTCTCTCACT
This sequence comes from Pleurodeles waltl, assembly GCF_031143425.1. Taxonomy (NCBI): domain Eukaryota; kingdom Metazoa; phylum Chordata; class Amphibia; order Caudata; family Salamandridae; genus Pleurodeles; species Pleurodeles waltl. The sequence goes on from NW_027150029.1 coordinate 11,469, forward strand.
CACTCTTTTTATCACCCTCCCTCTCTCATCAGGTCATCACGTAGGTCTGTGTGTACGTGAGAAGCCATGTCTCAGCAGAGCTAAGGAGATGTCTCTTGACGTAGGCGAGTCTACCTGCCTCTTTCTCTCCCGCTTCCTCTCTTACTGTCCGTCTCTCCCATTCACTCTTTTTATCACACTCCCTCTATCATCAGGTCATCACGTAGGTCTGTGCATACATGAGAAGCCATGTCTCAGCAGAGCTAAGGAGATGTCTCTTGATGTAGGTGAGCCTACCTGAGTCTGTCTCTCCTGCTCTCTCTCTCACTGTCCGCCTCTCTCACGCACTCTTTTTATCACACTCCCTCTCTCATCAGGTGATTATGTAGGTCTGTGCGTACATGAGAAGCCATGTCTCAGCAGAGCTAAGGAGATGTCTCTTGATGTAGACGAGCATACCTGAGTCTGTCTCTCCCGCTCTCTCTCTCACTGTCCGTCTCTCTCACTCACTATTTTTATCACCCTCCCTCTCTCATCAGGTCATCACGTAGGTCTGTGTGTACGTGAGAAGCCATGTCTCAGTAGAGCTAAGGAGATGTCTCTTGACGTACGCGAGTTACCTGCCTCTTTCCCTCCCGCTCTCTCTCTCTCACTGTCCGCCTCTCTCACTCACTCTTTTTATCACACTCCCTTTTTCATCAGGTCACCACGTAGGTCTGTGCATAGATGAGAAGCCATGCCTCAGCAGAACTAAGGAGATGTCTCTTGATGTAGACCAGCCTATGATAACGCGTCCCAACTTTGATAATTTAACTTACACTGGTACTTGTTTTAGGCCAATGAACCTTTTGACCCTGATTGGAGACTCCTCAGGACGAGATGTCTATTTAACATTGCAATTAATAGATCAATAACCTCATCAACATCCACAATAACTAATCAATCAAGCTAATCAATAACATGTAATAAGGATCAAACGCACCATGACCTTTCAGCCATGAATAACCCCACAAATTTAGTAAGAGTTAAGATATTTATTCCCTATTAGTTACAACCTAATAGCATATTTATTCATCACAATATCAGTAGGCACATCAAAACCAATACAATATGGCAACTTGAGTAAGATTTTATCAAAGCATAGATCATGAACATTAGAACAAAGCACAACGTTAACATGAATCAACTTTAGCAGAGTATCATTAGCCCGTTATTCAACAAAGCAAGAATTCAGTCATTTGTCTATTTGCATCCGATTTTAGTGAACTCATCACGCAATGGGAACTGTTGTACTGCATTATTTTGACTCATTCCTTGACCTGTGACCTTTTGAGGAAGCATCACCTGTTGCTGTCCCATTGGTGCTAAGGGCAACTGCATTTGCTGTCTAGGTACCCGGGGAATCTGCTGTTGCACTTGCTGCATCTGCACTTGTTGTACGGGTTGAAGACCCTGCATCTGAACCATGCTATTTTGAAAGTTTGGATTCGGACCCCTCATTCTTGGTCCTTTAACATTTTGGAATGCACTAACATCATTGCTTTGTTGAGCAACACCCTCCTGCACCATCATCGGACATTCCCGCTTCCAATGTCCAACGCCCCTGCAAGCATGACAAGTTAACACCTTCTTCATCCCCTGCACATCATTTTGAACAACTGCAATGTTCAGATCTGGACCACGGTTCAGAAAACCTCCTCAACCTCTGCCTCTCACTTGTGCCTGAAACATTCCGTTTCCTTGTGGCTGTTGCACCATCTGTTGTAAACCATTTCCTTGCATCCCTGCTGGAGCTGCCTTAATTTGCATCACCATCACCTTCTCTTTCAACTTTCTCTGTTTCAACTCAATCTCATCACTACAGTATTTTGCATACTGCAACGCCTTTTCAATTGGCTTTACTTGCCAACAGATCAAATGATTCTTAATCATCTGACTAATCTCAGGTCTCAGCCCTTCAACGAACCTGAACACTAGGTGATTCATGTCCTTCGGCTCTATAACCTCTGTGCCACTGTAGTGCTTAAACGCCTTCAACAACCTCTCATAGAAGGCATGTATCGACTGTGAGAAAGTAGCCTCTTTCTAGCCTTGTTACCCCTACTTTTGGCATGTTTGTGAGTATATTTCAGGGTGTTTTCACTGTCTCACTGGGATCCTGCTAGCCAGAACCCAGTGCTCATAGTGAAAACCCTATGTTGTCAGTGTGTTTGTTATGTGTCACTGGGACACTGCTAGCCAGGAACCCAGTGCTCATACGTTTGTGCCCTATATGTATGTGTTCCCTGTGTGATGCCTAACTGTCTCACTGAGGCTCTGCTAACCAGAACCTCAGTGGTTATGCTCTCTCTGCTTTCCAAATTGTCACTAACAGGCTAGTGACCAATTTCACCAATTCACATTGGCATTCTGGCACACATATATAATTCCCTAGTATATAGTACTGAGGTACCCAGGGTAATGGGGTTCCAGGAGATCCCTATGGGCTGCAGCATTTCTTTGCCACCCATAGGGAGATCTGACAATTCTTACACAGGCATGCCAGTGCAGCCTGAGTGAAATAACGTCCACGTTATTTCACAGCCATTTACCACTGCATTTAAGTAACTTATAAGTCACCTATATGTATAACCTTCAGCTGGTGAAGGTTGGGTGCAAAGTTACTTAGTGTGTGGGCACCTTGGCACTAGCCAAGGTGCCCCCACATCGTTCAGGGCAAATTCCCCGGACTTTGTGAGTGCGGGGACACCATTTCACGCGTGCACTATACATAGGTCACTACCTATGTATAGCGTCACAATGGTACCTCCGAACATGGCCATGTAACATGTCTAAGATCTTGGAATTGTCACCCCAATGCCAATCTGGCATTGGGGTGACACTTCCATGATCCCCTGGGTCTCTAGCACAGAACCAGGGTACTGCCAAACTGCCTTTTCAGGGTTTGCACTGCAGCTGCTGCCAACCCCTCAGACAGGTTTCTGCCCCCCTGGGGTTCAGCCAGGCCTGGCCCAGGAAGGCAGAACAAAGGACTTCCTCAGAGAGAGGGTGTTACACCCTCTCCCTTTGGAAAAAGGTGTCAGGGCTGGGGAGGAGTAGCCTCCCCCAGCCTCTGGAAATGCTTTGATGGGCACAGATGGTGCCCATCACTGCATAAGCCAGTCTACACCGGTTCAGGGATCCCCCAGCCCTGCTCTGGCGCGAAACTGGACAAAGGAAAGGGGAGTGACCACTCCCCTGACCTGCACCTCCCAGGGGAGGTGCCCAGAGCTCCTCCAGCGTGCCCCAGACCACTGCCATCTTGGATTCAGAGGTGTGCTGGCACACTGGACTCCTCTGAGTGGCCAGGGCCAGCAGATGACATCAGAGACTCCTTCTGATAGGCTCTTACCTTTCTTACTAGCCTATCCTCCTTCTGAGGTAGCCAAACCTCCTTTTCTGGCTATTTAGGGTCTCTGCTTTGGGGAATTCTTCAGATACCAAATGCAAGAGCTCACCAGAGTTCCTCTGCATCTCCCTCTTCACCTTCTGCCAAAGGATCGACCGCTGACTGCTCAGTACGCCTGCAAAACTGCAACAAAGTAGCAAAGACGACTACTGCAACCTTGTATCGCTTCATCCTGCTGGCTTTCTCGCCTTTTTCCTGGTGGTACATGCTCTGGGGGTAGCCTGCCTCCTTCTTGAACCAGGAGGTCTGAAGAAATCTCCTGTGGGTCGATGGAATCTTCCCCCTGCAACCGCAGGCAACAAAAGACTGCATCACCGGTCCTCTGGGTCCCCTCTCAGCACGACGAGCGTGGTCCCTGGAACTCAGCAACTCTGTCCAAGTGACTCACACAGTCCAGTGACTCTTCAGTCCAAGTTTGGTGGAGGTAAGTCCTTGCCTCCCCACGCTAGACTGCATTGCTGGGTACCACGTGATTTGCAGCTGCTCCGGCTCCTGTGCACTCTTCCAGGATTTCCTTTGTGCACAGCCAAGCCTGGGTCCCCGACACTCTAACCTGCAGTGCACAACCTTCTGAGTTGTCCTCCGGCATCGTGGGACTCCCTTTTCTGACTTCTGGTAGACTCCAGTTCACTCCTCTTCTAAGTGCCTGATCCGGTACTTCTGCGGGTGCTGCCTGCTTCTGTGAGGGCTCCCTGACTTGCTGGTTGCCCCCTATGTCTCCTCATCCAAGTGGCGACATCCTGGTCCGTCCTGGCCACAGCAGCATCCAAAAACCCTAACCACGACCCTTGCAGCTAGCAAGGCTTTTTTCCGGTCTTTCTGCATGGGAACACCTCTGCAAGCTTCTTCACGATGTGCGACATCCATCCTCCAAAGGGGACGTTCCTAGTCCTCTTCGTTCTTCCAGAACACAAAGCGTCTTCCATCCGGTGGATGCTTCCTTGCACCCTCAGCTGGCATTTCCTGGGCATCTGCCCACTCTCGACACTGTCGCGACTCTCGGACTTGGTCCACTTCTCTTACAGGTACTCAGATCCGGAAATCCACTGTTGTTGCTTTGCTGGTGTTGGTTTTCCTTGCAGAATCCCCCTATCACGACCTCTGTGCTCTCTGGGGGTTGTAGGTGCACTTTACACCTACCTTACAGGGTCTTGGGGTGGCTATTTTTCTAACCATTCACTGTTTTTTTACAGTCCCAGCAACCCTCTACAAGCTTACATAGGTTTGGGGTCCATTCGTGGTTCGCATTCCACTTTTGGAGTATATGGTTTGTGTTGCCCCTATACCTATGTGCTCCTATTGCAATCTACTGTAACTTTACAATGCTTGCATTACTTCCTTTTGCTATTACTGCATATTTTTGGTTTTTGTGTACATATATCTTGTGTATATTTGGCATCCTCATACTGAGGGTACTCACTGAGATACTTTTGGCATATTGTCATAAAAATAAAGTACCTTTATTTTTAGTACATCTGTATATTGTGTTTTCTTATGATATTGTGCATATGACACCAGTGGTATTGTAGGAGCTTTGCATGTCTCCTAGTTCAGCCTATGCTGCTCTGCTATAGCTACCTTCTATCAGCCTAAGCTGCTAGAAACACCTCTTCTACACTAATAAGGTATAACTGGACCTTGTACAGAGTGTAAGTACCCCTTGGTACCCACTACAAGCCAGGCTTTTTTGCGGTCTTTCTGCATGGGAACACCTCTGCAAGCTTCTTCACGATGTGCGACATCCATCCTCCAAAGGGGACGTTCCTAGTCCTCTTCGTTCTTCCAGAACACAAAGCGTCTTCCATCCGGTGGATGCTTTCTTGCACCCTCAGCTGGCATTTCCTGGGCATCTGCCCACTCTCAACACTGTCGCGACTCTCGGACTTGGTCCCCTTCTCTTACAGGTACTCAGATCCGGAAATCCACTGTTGTTGCTTTGCTGGTGTTGGTTTTCCTTGCAGAATCCCCCTATCACGACCTCTGTGCTCTCTGGGGGTTGTAGGTGCACTTTACACCTACCTTACAGGGTCTTGGGGTGGCTATTTTTCTAACCATTCACTGTTTTTTTACAGTCCCAGCAACCCTCTACAAGCTTACATAGGTTTGGGGTCCATTCGTGGTTCGCATTCCACTTTTGGAGTATATGGTTTGTGTTGCCCCTATACCTATGTGCTCCTATTGCAATCTACTGTAACTTTACAATGCTTGCATTACTTCCTTTTGCTATTACTGCATATTTTTGGTTTTTGTGTACATATATCTTGTGTATATTTGGCATCCTCATACTGAGGGTACTCACTGAGATACTTTTGGCATATTGTCATAAAAATAAAGTACCTTTATTTTTAGTACATCTGTATATTGTGTTTTCTTATGATATTGTGCATATGACACCAGTGGTATTGTAGGAGCTTTGCATGTCTCCTAGTTCAGCCTATGCTGCTCTGCTATAGCTACCTTCTATCAGCCTAAGCTGCTAGAAACACCTCTTCTACACTAATAAGGTATAACTGGACCTTGTACAGAGTGTAAGTACCCCTTGGTACCCACTACAAGCCAGGCCAGCCTCCTACATCGACTCCTTGGCCTCCTGTGTTGTTCGATCAATCTTTTGCCAAATCAATATTTTGCGGCGACACTTTCTGCTTCAAGAACTCAATCACCTTATAGTAGTACCTCATTACATCAGGAGATGGTGCTCCTGTTGCCCGATCTCTTGCCGGTTCTGCGGTTGGCCAATCCACACTTCTCTTGCACTCGAGCCACAAGTCGGCTGGAACTATGATCTCAAACAGCGTGTTCAAATCTTCCCAAATACACTTTGCAAGCTTCACAAACCTGTCCATCTGCTGATACGACTCTATCGGCCTGGGGAAGTCATTTGTGAATGACAAAATATCACCTCTAGACCACGGTACCCGGACAAGAACCCCTCCAGCAGTTTCTCTCATTGGTAACATTTTTTTTGTACCCGTATCTGGCACAGCTTTCGCCTGCTGCTGTTCCGAGCAGTCACTTTTCATTTTATCTCTTTTCTTTACCCATCCTCCTTCCCACATTTCTAAGGCTCCCCAAACTTGTTCACTCTGCAGTATCTCTTTAAGGTGTGCCTTCATCCCAGTAGACCTCATGTGATCAAAATCTTTAGGCTCGAAGTCTAACCTGTAACTCCTCTTCAAATGTTTTGTGTTGTCCAGATCTATGTTGTATTTGTCTGCCAAGTTCGCCAACCTCTGGTGCACCTTGCTCACTTCCTTAGTTATCTTTGGGCACAGATACCTCAATTCTGCTTCAGTATATGATTCTAGTCTATTCACTCCCATGCTCCCTTCAACTAGCTCAGCTGCTTCCATGCCCAACCTTACAAAATTCAAGTATTCGTCTGTCGCTGACCGCTCTGATGTCACAGGAGGAGCCTGTGGTGAATTTAACTTATCAAACCACTCGTTCAGTTGTTGCACAGTTAAACCTTGCAACAAGATATTTCCAGCTTGCATCATTGGTGTTTGTGGCACATTCGCAATTGGAATCTCCGGAGTCATCAGTCCCAAACCTGATTGTCTCATGGTATCTGGAGGAACCCCAATCGGACTGAAGTCTAACAGGGATCTAGATCTCTCTACTGTCTGTTCCACTGGAGTCATCCCTTGAGAGCTCCCTACGAACCCTCCTCTTGTCATCTCTTGGATCATTATTCCCTGATCACACAAGCTAGGCTTTGCCTGTGCATACAAAGGTACTGGTGGACCAACTATAATAGGTAGTGATATGGTAGCTGGCATCTGCCTGCTTCCCAAACCCTTTGGAGCATTAATTCCCATATTCTGATTCATTACGGGTGCTATGGCTGACTGCGGTCCAGTGACCGAGATGCAATTCGGTAACAATTGTTGCTGTGCCTGGGGCAGTAAAAGTGGAGTTAGCTCAGTTTGTATCAGCTTTGGTCTTGTGTATGCCAGATCTGATGGCACCATCAAACTCGTATTAGTCTCTAGTACTGGGACATCAGGGTAGAGCCTCTGAACTGGTGGTGGCTGTAACTGTGTCTGCATCTCTGGAGCAGTAGACACACTGACACTATTCTGCATCGGAGCTAGGGTTGCAACAGTGTTTACCTGTACCTGGTTTGTTGTTCCCTGGTTTTGCGTAAAATTTACACGACCTGCACTTAGTACTTGGTCTATTGTCATCTATGGCATATGGTGGTGGTCGATGATGTTGAACTGATTGAGGAACTCATCATCATCTGAGTCATCTGCATCTGCCCAAGACTTCTTAGTCTCCTTTTCTTTCCTAGAACCCTTGTCAGTCTTACAAGTGGCTTTCCCTCCTTGGGTTCCGCCTTCTTGAGTTATTGCTGGGAACATTCTGACTCTGTCTATTATTTCTCTCCTCCACATTCTATGCTCGCTATCCCACCTACCCTCCGCTAGTGTTGTTTCTGCTTTCCTCATTCTCCTCTCAAACTTTTGTTGCCATTGTCGTATGGCCACTAGTTCCCAAACTGCTAACGCTTCAAACTGTGCTGGCCTCGGAGGTGGCTTTTGTTCATTTAACGCCTTCCGCAAATTCTCTAAAATGATTATATTGAACGATCCGTGCTCCGGAAACGCTAAACACCCATCTTTCTCTGTCAATTTGCACCACTGCTTTAGCCAAAGCTATGGCGCCACTCCCCTCTCCTCCATTGCCGCATAAGCCGGTGTATCCTCTGGCAGTGTAGGCTCCCTTACACTCGCGGTAATGTACACATCTCCCCTCAAAGCGCTCTTTAAAGCCTTGAAAAACGTCATCTTTATGTCTTTTATTTTCTCTAACAATTGAATCATGAAGTGACTTTAATTCCCAGAACTCTCTTTGCCCACCTTCTCAACCAATTGCCTCTCATGGACGGCTGCCAATCCGTGCGCGACCCTTCTCACTAACCAACCTATCCCAGCGAGGCTCCAATGACGTCACACTCACACAATCTGCGGCTGACAAAGTCTTGCGGCTTGTCTTCCTCACTCTCTCTATTCCCACAACTAATGCAATATATTGTGAGCACTAACAAAAACTCAAATTTGCCGGTTTACTACAGGAAAGGGTAACACAATCGCTTCAGATCTTTACAGAGATTTCACTTTAAGCCTTGGCCGCTACTCTCTCCTTCTCAGATCCTGCACTCGCAAGCAAAATTTGACCCGCAAATTCTACTCTCGACTTGTCAATGGTTTGTCCTAGTGCACTTTAGAACTTACCAAATCTCCATCGAAGTTTTCATTCACTCACATTGACTCAAACTTGACTCGTCAACTATGCCCGATTGGCTTATTAAACCGTGCAAATTACAACATAAACCAAGTGTCTCATACACTTATCAATATACTCCGGAGTCTTAGACCACGCAGGGTCCGTACATCACCAACAACCACATGGACAATTTTTGAGCACAAAGCGCCACACTCACATGAAGTTCGCCGACTTCCCTACTCTCATACTTAGAGTACACACACACTCCTACTAAAACATCACCTGGCCTACGATTCTCACAACCCTCACAATTCACCTGTGGTATGCATAAGCTGTGCAAGTGCAAATATTACGTCTCTCACACTAACACTAGAATGCTGAGAACATACCCAACTTACTTCGGCAAGCTCTGAGATTCCGGGAAAATCATTTGGGACTTAGGGGCATATCCTCTCTCCAATTTGCATGATTTCAAAACAATTCTAAAACAATGATCCCTCGTCCTAGGGCCCCAGAGGGCTTAAACTGTCCTCTGCTACCAGAACTGATAACGCGTCCCAACTTCGATAATTTAACTTACATGGGGACTCGTTTTAGGCCAATGAACCTTTTGACCCTGATTGGAGACTCCCCAGGACGAGATGTCTATTTAACATTGCAATTAATAGATCAGTAACCTCATCAATATCCACAATAACGAATCAATCAAGCGAATCAATAACATGTAATAAGGATCAAATGCACCATGACCTTTCAGCCATGAATAACGCCACAAATTTAGTAAGAGTTAAGATATTTATTCCTTATTAGTTACAACCTAATAGCATATTTATTAATCGCAATATCATAAGGCACATCAAAACCACTACAATATGGCAACTTGAGTAAGATTTTATCAAAGGATAGATAATGAACATTAGAACAAAGCACGACGTTAACATGAATCAACTTTAGCAGAGTATCATTAGCCTGTTATTCAACAAAGCAAGAATTCAGTCATTTGTCTATTTGCATCAGATTTTAGTGAACTCCTTAACTAACCTCGAATTAGCATCAGCATGTTGGGCGTCATGCAAAACAATTTAGCAACATGAATTTAGAAAACATCTAACTATGGCCTCTATCAAAAGAGCAGTTGGTACCTAGAAAGAAAAGGCAAACAGACAATTACAATATATCATCATATAGTTCCCCCTCCAAATGGGTCAGCATACAGCATCAGTATTCGTCCTCAGGACATCAGTCGATTCGCCATCAGCCAGGATAGAACAGCTAAGTCTCAGCAAGGCATAACAAGAAAAGGCTTTTCCCTCATAAGGAGGAGCACTGCCAAACTGCCTTTTCAGGGTTTCCACTGCAGCTGCTGCTGCTGCTGCCAACCCCTCAAACAGGTTTATGCCCCCCTGGGGTCCAGAAAGCCCTGGCCCAGGAAGGCAGAACAAAGGACTTCCTCAGAGAGAGGGTGTTACACCCTGTCCCTTTGGAAATAGGTGTGAAGAGCTGGGGAGGAGTAGCCTCCCCAAGCTTCTGGAAATGCTTTGATGGGCACAGATGCTGCCCATCTCTGCATAAGCCAGTCTACACCGGTTCAGGGATCCCCCAGCCCTGCTCTGGCATGAAACTGGACAAAGGAAAGGGGAGTGACCACTCCCCTGACCAGTACCTCCCAGGGGAGGTGCCCAGAGCTCCTCCAGTGTGTCCCAGACCTCTGCCATCTTGGATTCAAAGGAGTGTGGGCACACTGGACTGCTCTGAGTGGCAAGTGCCAGCAGGTGACGTTAGAGACCCCTCCTGATAGGTTCTTACCTCTCTTGGTAGCCAAACCTCCGTTCTTGGTAGCCAAACCTCCTTTTCTGGCTATTTAGGGTTTCTCCTCTGGGGTATTCTCGAGATAACGAATGCAAGAGCTCACCAGAGTTCCTTTGCACTTCCCTCTTCGACTTCTGCCAAGGATCGACCACTGACTGCTCCAGGACGCCTGCAAAAACACAACAAAGTACCAAGACGACTACCAGCAACATTGTAGCGCCTCATCCTGCCGGCTTTCTCAACTGTTTCCTGGTGGTGCATGCTCTGAGGGCTGTCTGCCTTCACCCTGCACTGGAAGCCAAGAAGAAATCTCACGTGGGTCAACTGAATTTTCCCCCTGCTAACGCAGGCACCAAAAGACTGCATCACCGGTCCTCTGGGTCCCCTCTCATCCAGCGTGGTCCCTGGAACACAGGCACTGAGTCCAAGTGTCTCCCACAGTCCAGGGGCCCTCCTGTCCAAATTTGGTGGAGGTAAGTCCTTGCCTCCCCACGCCAGACAGCAAACCTCTGTACTGCATGATTAGCAGCTGCTCCGGCTTCTGTGCACTTCTCCAAGGATTCCTTTGTGCGCAGCCTAGCCTGGGTCCCCAGCACTCTGTCCTCCAGTGCTCAACCCACTGAGTTGGACTCCGACGTCGTGGGACCCTCCTTTTGTGACTCTGAGTTCACAGAATTTCCAAGTGCCTGCTCCGGTACTTCTGCAGGTGCTGCCTTCTTCTGCGGGGGCTCTATGAGTTGCTGAGTGCCCCCTCCGTCCCCTCCTCCAAGGGGCGAGATCATGGTCCTTCCTGGTCCCCAGCAGCACCCAAAAACCTCTACCGCGACCCTTGCAGTTAGCACGGCATGTTTGCGGTATTTCTGCGTGGAAACACTTCTGCAACATCCAGCACGCAGTAGGACAGCTTCCATCCAAAGGAGAAGTTTCTATCCCTTTTCGTTGTTGCAGAATCTTTGGCTTCTTCTACCTGGAGGCAGCCCTTTTGCACCTTCACCCGGGGTTTCCTGGGCTCCTGCCCCCCCTGGACACTATCGCGACTTTTGGACTTGGTCCCCTTCCTTTTCAGGTCCTCAAGTCCAGGAATCCGTCTTCAGTGTTTTGCTGGTGTGGTTCTTGCAGAATCCCCCTATCACGACTATTGTGTCTTTCTGGGGTAGAAGGGTAACTTTACTCCTACTTTCTAGGGTCTTGGGGTGGGGTATTTTGGACACCCTTACTGTTTTCTCACAGTCCCAGTGACCCTCTACAATCTCTTATAGGTCTGGGGTCCATTTGTGATTCGCATTCCACTTTTGGAGTATATGGTTTGTGTTGCCCCTAGACCTTTGTTTACCTATTGCATACTATTGTGATTCTACATTGTTTGCACTACTGTTCTTACTGTTACTTACCTGTTTTGGGTTTGTGTACATATAACTTGTGTATATTACTTACCTGCTAAGTGAGGGTATTCTCTGAGATACTTTTGGCATACTGTCACTAAAATAAAGTACCTTTATTTTTAGTAACTCTGAGTATTGTGTTTTCTTATGATATTGTGCTATATGATATAACTGGTATAGTAGGAGCTTTGCATGTCTCCTAGTTCAGCCTAAGCTGCTTTGCCATAGCTACCTTCTATCAGCCTGAGGTGCTAGAAACACCTCTATTCTACTAATAAGGGATAACTGGACCTGGCACAGGGTGTGCGTACCACAAGGTACCCACTATAAGCCAGGCCAGCCTCCTAGGAGCACATAGGGATAGGGGCAACACAAACCATATAGTCCAAAAGTGGAATGCGAACCACGAATGGACCCCAGACAAATGTGAGCTTGTAGAGGGTCGCTGGGACTGTAAGAAAACAGTGAGGGTTAGAAAAATAACCCACCCCAAGACCCTGAAAAGTAGGTGTAAAGTGCACCTACTACCACCAGAGAGAACAGAAGTCGTGATAGGGGGTTTCTGCAGGAAGAACAAACCCCAGCAATGTAACAACAGTGGATTTCTGGACCTGAGTACCTGTAAGACAAGGGGACCAAGTCCAATAGTCGCGACAGTGTCGAGAGTGGGCAGGAGCCCAGGAAATGCAGGCTGAGGGTGCAAGGAAGCTGTCACCCATTGGAAGAAGCTTGGACTTCTGCAAGAAAGAAGAGGACTAGGATCTTCCCCTTTGGAGGATGGATGTCGCACGTCGCGATGAAGCTTGCAGAGGTATTCCCACGCAGAAAGACTGCAAACAAGCCTTGCTAGCTGCAAGGGTTGCAGTAGAGGTTTTTGGGTGCTGCTGTAGCCCAAGAGAGACCAGGATGTTGCCACTTAGAGGAGGAGACAGAGGGGGCACTCAGCAACGTAAGGAGACCTCACAGAAGCAAGCAGCACCCACAGAAGTACCTGAAAAGGCACTTAGAAGAAAAGTGAACTGGAGTCCACCTGAAGTCACAAAAGGGAGTCCCACGACTCCGGAGGACAATTCAGAAGGTTGTGCACTGCAAGAAAAAGTGTTGGGGACTTAGGCTTGGCTGTGCATGAAGGAAATCCTGGAAGAGTGCACAGGAGCCGGAGCAGCTGCAAATCATGCAGTACCCAGCAATGCAGTCTAGCGTGGGGAGGCAAGGACTTACCTCCACCAAACTTGGACTGAAGAGTCACTGGACTGTGGGAGTCACTTGGACAGAGTTGCTGAGTTCCAGGGACCACGCTTGTCATGCTGAGAGGGGACCCAGAGGACCAGTGATGCAGTCTTTCGGTGCCTGCGGTTGCAGGGGGAAGATTCCGTCGACCCACGGGAGATTTCTTCAGAGCTCCTGATGCAGGGAGGAGGCAGGCTACCCCCAGAGCATGCACCACCTGGAAACAGTTGAGAAAACCAGCAGGATGAGGCGATACAAGGTTGCTAGTGGTCGTATTGCTACTTTGTTGCGGTTTTGCAGGCATCCTGAGCAGTCAGCGGTCGATCCTTTGGCAGAAGGTGAAGAGGGAGATGCAGAGGAACTCTGATGAGCTCTTGCATTCATTATCTGGTGAGATCCCCAAAGCAGAGACCTTAAATAGCCAGAAAAGGAGGTTTGGCTACCTAGGAAGGAGGATTGGCTACGAAGAGAGCTAAGAGCCTATCAGAAGGAGCCTCTGACATCACCTGCTGGCACTGGCCACTCAGAGCACTCCAGTGTGCCAGCAACACCTCTGAATCCAAGATGGCAGAGGTCTGGTGTACACTGGAGGAACTCTGGGCACCTCCCCTGGGAGGTGCAGGTCAGGGGAGTAGTGACTCCCCTTTCCTTTGTCCAGTTTCACACCAGAGCAGGACTGGGGGATCCCTGAACCGGTGCAGACTGGCTTATGCAGAGATGGGCAGCATCTGTGCCCATCAAAGCATTTCCAGAGGCTGGGGGAGGCTACTCCTCCCCAGCCTTTCTCTCCTTTTCCCTCTCTTTGAGGAAGTCCTTTGTTCTGCCTTCCTGGGCCAGGGCTGCCTGGGCCCCAGGGGGGCAGAAACCTGTCTGAGGGGTTGGCAGCAGCAGCAGCTGCAGTGAAACCCTGGAAAGGCAGTTTGGTGGTACCCGGGTTCTGTGCTAGAGACCCGGGGGATCATGGAATTGTCTCCCCAATACCAGAATGGTATTGGGGTGACAATTCCATGATCTTAGACATGTTACATGGCCATGTTCGGAGTTACCATTGTGACGCTACACATAAGTGGTGCGCTATGTGTATGGCACCCGTTTAATGGTGTCCCCGCACTCACAAAGTCCGGGGAATTTGCCCTGAACGATGTGGGGACAACTTGGCTAGTACCTGGGTGCCCACACACTAAGTAACTTGGCACCCAACCTTCACCAGGTGAAGGTTAGACATATAGGTGACTTATAAGTTACTTATATGCAGTGTAAAATGGCTGTGAAATAATGTGGGCATTATTTCACTCAGGCTGCAGTGGCAGGCCTGTGTAAGAATTGTCAGAGCTCCCTATGGGTGGCAATAAGAAATGCTGCAGCCCATAGGGATCTCCTGGAACCCCAATACCCTGGGTACCTCAGTACCATATACTAGGGAATTATATGGGTGTACCAGTATGCCAATGTGAATTGTTAAATTTAGTCACTAGCCTGTTAGTGACAAATTTGGAAGTAAAGAGAGAGCATAACCACTGAGGTTCTGGTTAGCAGAGCCTCAGTGAGACAGTTAGGCATCACACAGGGAACACATACAAGGCACATACTTATGAGCACTGGGGCCCTGCCTGGCAGGGTCCCAGTGACACATGGACTAAAACAACATACATACAGTGAAATATGGGGGTAACATGCCGGGCAAGATGGTACTTTCCTACACTTTACCACTTTGTCATCTGGTGCTTTTCATAAGAAAATCAAATACCAAATAGTTCAGTATTTGTACACTTAACCAAAACTGTTTACTTTTCTCCTCTAAAACATTTAACAAAGTTTCTGAAAAGTTTTGAAAACTTCTAAAAGTTTTGCCAAAGCTTGAAAAAGTTTTTCTCTGTGCTTTCTAAAGTTCTTAAACTTTTTCTCTCACTATCCTTAAACCTTTACTATCATGTCTTCAGTAGAGCCCACTCCCAATACTGTTAATGCAACATATAAGAGTTTAAACTACAAAAGTTTGAGGGGTCTCTGCCTGGAAAGAGGTTTAAGTATAGGTAAGAATCCTACAAAAGAGTTTCTCTTTAACATGCTTATTGAAGATGACCAGAACCAGTCTGGCCCATCTCAGGAGAGGTTAGAAAAAGGGGAAACTTCCCAGTCAGACTCAGAGGACTTCCCTGAAGAAGCTGGGGAGGGTTCTTACAAAGTCCTGCCCCCTAGCAGGGCACCTAGTGACACTGGTAGTGTTAGAGGGTCCCACACCAGTAGGGCATCTTTCACTCCTAGAGGCCAGGTTACTAGGGTCCAGACAGTTAGGGACAGGTCCCCTTCTGAACATTCCCACATTTCCTCTGTGTCCAAACATTCCCAACCCACCCACCCTGAGGATAACTCAATGGAAAGGGAACTCAGAAAGCTGAAGGTAGAAGAGACCAGACTGAAGCTTAAACAGCAACAGCTGGCCTTGGACAGGGAATCCCTAGACATAGAGAGGGAAAGACAGAGGTTGGGGTTAATTCCCCATGGTTGCCGCAGCAGTGTTTCAGATAGTAATCCTGTTAGAGAGCAAGATTCCAGAAACCTGCATAAGATAGTCCCCCCTTACAAGGAGGGGGATGACATTAATACGTGGTTTGCTGCACTTGAGAGGGCCTGTATGATACAGTTGGTCCCTCAAAGGCAGTGGGCTGCTATCTTGTGGCTATCTTTCACTGGAAAGGATAGTGATAGGCTCCTTACTGTCAGAGAAAGTGATGGCAATAATTACAAAGTTTTGAAAGATGCACTCTTGGATGGATTTGGCTTAACCACTGAACAATACAGGATTAAGTTCAGAGACACCAGAAAAGAGTCTTCTCAAGACTGGACAGATTTTGTGGACTCTTCAGTGAAGGCCTTGGAAGGGTGGTTGCATGGCAGTAACGTTTCTGACTATGAAAGCCTGTATAATACAGGCCTGTTGCGGTTTTGCAGGTGTACTGAGCAGTCAGCGGTCGATCCTTAGGCAGAAGGTGAAGAGAGAGATGCAGAGGAACTCTGGTGAGCTCTTGCATTCAGTATCTGAAGAATTCCCCAAAGCAGAGACCCTAAATAGCCAGAAAAGGAGGTTTGGCTACCTAGGAAGGAGGATAGGCTAGTAACACAAGTAAGAGCCTATCAGAAGTAGTCTCTGACGTCACCTGCTGGCCCTGGCCACTCAGAGCAGTCCAGTGTGCCAGCACACCTCTGAATCCAAGATGGCAGAGGTCTGGGGCACGCTGGAGGAGCTCTGGGCACCTCCCCTGGCAGGTGCAGGTCAGGGGAGTGGTCACTCCCCTTTCCTTTGTCCAGTTTCGCGCCAGAGCAGGGCTGGGGGATCCCTGAACCTGTGTAGACTGGCTTATGCAGAGATGGGCACCATCTGTGCCCATGAAAGCATTTCCAGAGGCTGGGGGAGGCTACTCCTCCCCAGCCCTGACACCTTTTTCCAAAGGGAGAGGGTGTAACACCCTCTCTCTGAGGAAGTCCTTTGTTCTGCCTTCCTGGGCCAAGCCTGGCTGGACCCCAGGAGGGCAGAAACCTGTATGAGGGGTTGGCAGCAGCTGCAGTGAAACCCCGGGAAAGGTAGTTTGGCAGTACCCATGTCTGTGCCAGAGACTCGGGGGTCATGGAATTGTCTCCCCAATGCCAGAATGGCATTGGGGTGACAATTCCATGATCTTAGACATGTTACATGGCCATGTTCGGAGTTACCATTGTGACGCTATACATAGGTAGTGACCTATGTATAGTGCACACGTGAAATGGTGTCCCTGCACTCACAAAGTCTGGGGAATTTGCCGTGAACGATGTGGGGGCACCTTGGCTAGTGCCAGGGTGCCCACACACTAAGTAACTTAGCACCCAACCTTCACCAGGTGAAGGTTAGACATATAGGTGACTTATAAGTTACTTAAGTGCAGTGGTAAATGGCTGTGAAATAACGTGGACGTTATTTCACTCAGGCTGCACTGGCAGGCCTGTGTAAGAATTGTCAGAGCTCCCTATGGGTGGCAAAAGAAATGCTGCAGCCCATATCTATCTCCTGGAACCCCAATACCCTGGGTACCTCAGTACCATATACTAGGGAATTATAAGGGTGTTCCAGTATGCCAATGTGAATTGGTGAAATTGGTCACTAGCCTGTTAGTGACAATTTAGAAAGCAGAGAGAGCATAACCACTGAGGTTCTGGTTAGCATAGCCTAAGTGAGACAGTTAGTCATCACACAGGGAACACATACAGGGCACACTTATTAGTACTGGGGCCCTGGCTGGTAGGGTCCCAGTGACACATACACTAAAACAACATATATACAGTGAACTATGGGGGTAACATGCCAGGCCAGATGGTACTTTCCTATAAACCCTCCCCCCAAACGAAGGACAATAAGACTAGCAATGACCTGATGATTCTTCATTGTCTAAGTTGAAATATCTGGAGAGTACATCTGCATTTGGAGTGGGTACTCCCAGGTCTATATTCCACTGTATAGTCCATTCCCTGTAGAGATATGGACCACCTCAACAATTTGGGGTTTTCACCTTTCATTTGTTTTAGCCAAAGTAGAGGTTTGCGGTCTGTCTTAACAATGAAGTGAGTGCCAAACAGGTATGGCCTCGACTTCTTCAGTGCCCAGACCACAGCAAAGGCCTCCCTCTCTATGGCAGACCAACGCTTTTCTCTATGGGTCAACCTCCTGCTGATAAAAGCAACAGGTTGATCCTGGCCCTCAGAATTGAGTTGTGAAAAGACTGCCCCTACCCCTAATTCAGATGCATCAGTTTGAACAATGAATTTATTGGAGTAACATGGGCTTTTTAGGACAGGTGCAGTGCACATGTCCTGTTTCAGCTCCTCAAAAGCTTTCTGACAGCTAGCTGTCCACAATACCTTTTTAGGCATTTTCTTGAAAGTGAGATCATTAAGTGGGGCTGCAATGGAGCCATAGTTCTTAATGAACCTCCTGTAATACCTAGTGAGGCCTAAGAAGGCTCTCACCTGGGTCTGAGTTGTAGGGGGAACCCAATCTATGATAGTTTGGATTTTCCCCAGAAGTGGTGCAATCTGTTCTCCACCTACCAGGTGTCCCAGATAAACCACTTTCCCCTGCCCTATCTGGCACTTTGAAGCCTTGATAGTGAGGCCTGCCTTTTGCAGGGCCTCCAAAACTTTCCACAGGTGGACCAGGTGATCATCCCAGGTGGAGCTAAAGACAGCTGTATCGTCCGGATATGCTGCACTAAAAGCCTCCAACCCTTGCAGGACTGTATTTACCAACCTTTGAAAAGTGGCAGGTGCATTTTTCAAACCAAACCAAAGGGCATTACTGTGAATTGGTAGTGCCCTCCAATAGTCAAAAATGCAGTTTTTGCTTTCGCATCCTCTGATAACTTGATCTGCCAATACCCTGCAGTCAAATCAAAGGTGCTTAGATACTTGGCAGATGCCAGTGTATCTATGAGCTCATCTGCCCTGGGTATAGGGTGAGCATCAGTTTTAGTTACCTGGTTGAGACCTCTGTAATCTACACAAAAACCCATCTTTCTTTTCCCATCTTTTGAGTGAGGCTTTGGTACAAGCACCACAGGAGAGGCCCATGGGCTTTCAGAATGTTCAACCACTCCTAGTTCAAGCATTTTCTGAACTTCTTGTTTTATGCAGTCCCTGACATGGTCAGGCTGCCTATAGATTTTACTTTTGACATGCATGCTGTCTCCAGTATCTATAGTGTGCTCACACCAAGAAGTGGTCACTGGCACAGTAGAAAAGAGTTCAGAAAACTGACCTAGGAGATTTATGCAGTTCTCTTTCTGCTCAGCAGTAAGACAGTCTGTCAAAACTACACCTTCCAATAGAGCATCCTGTTCTGTGGAAGAGAAGAGATCAGGGAGAGGGTCACTCTCTTCTTCCTGTCCTTCATCTGTTGCCATGAGCAGGGTGAGATCAGCCCTGTCATAGTAGGGTTTTAGGCGATTGACATGGAGCACCTTAAGGGGACTCCTGGCAGTACCCAGGTCAACCAAGTAGGTGACCTCACCCTTCTTAAAAAAAATGATGTGGGGTCCACTCCATTTGTCTTGGAGTGCTCTTGGGGCCACAGGCTCCAATACCCACACCTTCTGTCCTGGTTGGTACTGAATCAGAACAGCCTTCTGGTCATGCCATTGCATTTGGAGCTCTTGGCTGGCCTGAAGGTTTTTACTGGCCTTTTTCATGTACTCAGCCATTCTGGATCTTAGGCTGAGTACATAGTCCACTATGTCTTGCTTATGAGCTTTTAAAGGTTGTTCCCAACCCTCCTTGACAAGTGTTAGAGGACCTCTTACAGGGTGCCGAAATAGGAGTTCAAAGGGGCTGAAGCCCACTCCTTTCTGGGGTACCTCCCTGTAAGCAAAAAAGAGGCAAGGTAACAGGGCATCCCATCTCCTCCTGAGTTTTTCAGGGAGTCCCATTATCATTCCTCTGAGAGTTTTATTAAACCTCTCTACCAGTCCATTTGTTTGTGGATGATAAGGTGTGGTGAGTTTGTATGTTACACCACATTCCTTCCACATGGCCTTCAAGTATGCAGACATAAAGTTGCTACCCCTGTCTGATACAACCTCTTTTGGGAAACCCACCCTGGAAAAGATTCCCAGGAGGGCTTTTGCCACTGCAGGTGCTGTAGTGGTCCTTAGAGGAATTGCTTTAGGATATCTCGTGGCATGGCCCACTACCACCAAGATAAACCTATTGCCCGAAGCAGTAGGAGGGTCAAGGGGGCCAACTATGTCAACCTCTACCCTATCAAAGGGAACCCCAACCACAGGCAGTGGAATAAGAGGAGCCTTTGGGGTGCCACCAGTCTTGCCACAGGCTTGGTAGGTCACGCAAGATTTACAAAAGTCTTTTGTGTCCTCTGACATCCTAGGCCAGTGAAACAGGGGGACAAGCCTTTCCCATGTTTTAATCTGACCCAAATGTCCAGCCAAAGGAATGTCATATGCCAGAGTTAGGAGGAACTCTCTGTACTGCAGGGGAATGACCAATCTCCTGGCTGCTCCAGGTATTGGGTCCCTTGCCTCTGTGTACAAGAGGTTGTCCTCCCAGTAAACTCTATGTGAGTCACTGACATCCCAATGTTTCTGTTTGACAGCTTGCTGTCTTAGACCCTCTAATGTGGGACAGGATTGCTGTGCTACACTCAGCTCCTCCCTGGCAGGCCCCCCTCCACCCAAAAGCTCAGCAGTGTCTGCTGTCAGCTCCTCTGGTGAAGGTTCTGCACAGGGGGAAAATTCTTCTTCCTCAGAAGTAGAATCATCTGTAGAGGGAGGTATAGTGGGTAGGGATTTACCCTTACTAACCCTAGCTTTAGGGAGCACTTGGTCCATTGTTCCAGGATCCAAGTCACCCTGTCCTTTTTGCTTTTTGGCCTGAGCCCTTGTCAAAGCAAAAATATGCCCAGGAATGCCCAGCATTGCTGCATGAGCCTCCAACTCCACTTCTGCCCAAGCTGATGTCTCTAAATCGTTCCCTAGTAGACATACAGGGCACACTTATGAGCACTGGGGCCCTGGCTGGCAGGGTCCCAGTGACACATAAACTAAAACAACATATATACAGTGAAATATGGGGGTAACATGCCAGGCAAGATGGTACTTTCCTACAAATATGCCAGGGGCTGTTTTTGTAAACTGGCTCTCAATCTATGACCTAGTGGGTAAGACACAGGAATTGGATGACAAACCTAAGGGGGCTGCTCTACTGTGTCCTCTGCCCTTTGATGAAACAGATGTCATTAGAAGAACAGCTGGGTGTGACAGCGTGAATTATAGGCACACAAGGGACTCTTCGGTCAGATGGCTTAGGTTAGAGCCAGCCCAGTAGCCCCAGAGGTTTAGTGAGGAACAGAAGATGTGGGGTCTCTTTTGAAACTTGGACTCATGAGCTGGTAGGTGATTGGAATGAGTGGGAGAGAAGAAAGGAGGCGAAGTGACACAGGGAAGAGTGAGAGAAGGACATACATAGGCTCAATGGCAACCAGGTAAACAGGGGGTTGAAACACATAGTTCCAGTCTTAAGTAGGCGAGGAGATCCCAGTAGGATGGCTCTAGCTTGAAGCATGAAGAGTCAGAAAACAAAGGAGAAGGGAGGGAAGGAAATGTCCTCTACTACCAAGAGATTTACTTGTTATAGGTAGAATCAGCAGGGCACCATCAGAAGGATTGTCCAGTGATGGATGCAGCAACAGCTGCCCACCTTCCAGGCGGTATGCTTTCAGTGGCCTTAGCACCAGTGGGGGCAGATAGTGCACAACGTAGCTGTGATAGACATCTGGGAGCAAGACCTAGTAACACATTTATTTACCTGATTTTGATTTGTGTGTATATTTTGTGTATTTTACTTACTTCCTAAGGGAGTAGATCCTCTGAGATATTTTTGGCACATTGTCACTAAAATAAAGAACCTTTTTTAGTAACCCTGAGTATTGTGCTTCTTATGATATAGTACCTATATGATAAAAGTGGTATAGCAGGAGCTTTGCATGTCTCCTAGTTCAGCCTAAGCTGCTCTGCTATAGCTACTTCTATCTGTCTAAGCTGCTAGAACACTACTAATCTACTAATAAGGGATAACTGGACCTGGCACAAGGTGTAAGTACCATTGGCACCCAATATAAGCCGGGCCAGCCTCCTACAAGCATCATTCTTTGTTTTGACTCATCCAAGGCACTGTATGTGATAAGGATACAACTAATGATTTTTCTGAATTAAGACTCTTTTAAATCTTTAAAAAGTGAAACCTTTGCTTGTGTATGATGGAATTTTGTCACGTTAGTCTGGTTTTACTCTGGTACATATTGGTTATGTTTCTACACTGGGGTTGAGTCCTTTTGTGGTGTTTTCACTATGTTACTGTGTGTGAAAATACTTAACACATTGCCTCTGAGATAAGTCTCACTTCCCGCGCCAAGCTACCAAGGGGGTGAGCAGGGGTTATCTAAGGCATGACTCCCTTAGCCTGACTGGAGTAAGGGTCCCTACTTGAATAGGGTGCAAACTGACTGCCAACTAGAGACCCAATTTCTAACAGGATGCTGTAGAATGTTGAGTATAGGTGCTGTAGAATGTTTAACGTGGATACTATAGAATGTTTAGTGTGGATGCTGTAGAATGTTGAGTATATGTGCTTAGAATGTTTAATGTGGATTCTGTGAGAATATGATGATGCTTGGAAAGTTGGGGCCTGTGTGCTTGGTGGACTCCCTTACCCTACCAGGAGTCAGGGTCCCTACTTGGATAGGGTGCAAACTGACTGCCAACTACAGACCCACTTTCTAACAGGATGCTGTAGAATGTTGAGTGTAGATGCTAGGGAATGTTTAGCATGGATGCTATGGAATTTTTAGTGTGGATGCTGTAGAATCTTGAGTGGATGTGCTTAGAATATTTAGTGTGGATTCTCTGAGAATATGATGATGCATGGAAAGCTGTGGCCTGTGTGCTTGGTGGACTCCCTTTCCCTGACTAGAGTAAGGGTTCCTACTTTGAAAGGGTGTAAACTGACTGCCAACTAGAGACCCCATTTCTAACAGGATGCTGTAGAATGTTGAGTGGATGTGCTTAGAATGTTTAGTGTGGATTCTGTGAGAATATGATGATGCTTGGAAAGTTGGGGCCTGTGTGCTTGGTGGAGCCTGGGGTTGGTGACAGCTGGAGGGAAGTTACAGTTGAAAAGGACCCATTAGGCTGCGGCTGCAACTTAAGGGCCTAACACATGAAAAAAACATGCCCCTCCCTAATACTGAATAATAAGAAATGTGTGATTCGGCAATGGATTACTGGATGGTAGACAGGGCTTTGTACATTTAAAAAAGCCTTTTGGCTTTCAGAAGTGGACGATTCTGTGAATCTGCCCTTTTGCGACCCCAAGAATGCTTTGCACATCTTGCTCTTTGCGTTTTATTTAGGCCTGGACAAAATTTGGTTTACTCAGGGGTAATCTTGTGTAATTTTCAGCATTTCGCATTACGCTTTTTAAGCGAAATCTCCGAGATTACACCATTAAACCACATCTCCTGACTTAGATCTCATTTGAATAAAAATGCTATGCGAGATCTCAGGAAAAACAAGAGGGAACAGAACGGAAGCAGCTGCTCATGTCAAGTACAATTTTGTGCTGCTTTTTACTATAAAATGGCTGATAGACATAACGTGTGATTTTGCATAATTTGAGGCATTTCCTATAATTTCTGCAAAGGAAATTATGCAGAAGTTTCACCCAGATCTACTTTTCCTTTTAAGACCCTAAGACAGGAAAGTCTAATTTGCTGATAGAACTAGGGCCCTAAACTAAAGTCCTTCCAAGACATGTCACACATGTTTTGAAACAAAAAATCTACGCCTGTAAACTTGGATTAACGACGCACATTCAAAAAGTGTGTGCCTCTCCAGTAGGACACTTACGTTATTGTATGTAAATGACTTCAATAAGTGAGAGCTCCACCAATTGTGTAGTACCACTGAACAGGGACAAACCAATGAAAAAAGTGTCCTGCTGTCCCAATGAGGCTAAGCGTGGGCCTCAACAGGAAAAAGCTGCATATTAACTGTACAACACGGTTCTCAGGCCCGTATTTATACTTTTTTTAGTGCCGCATTTGCGCCGCTTTTTGACGCAAAACGGCGCAAACCTACAAAATACAATGGTATTTTGCAAGTTTGCGCCGTTTTTGCGTCAAAAACGACGCAAATGCGGCGCAAAAAAAGTATAAATACGGGCCTCAGTGTTTTAAAGATGACTTTAACGTCGGACCACGATTGATCGATGCAAGTAAAATAAATAATTAAATGCTCCAAAGTTCAGGCGAAAAGTGTCATGCCTCAATCCAAAAGAATCAATAGTACCCATTTCTTGTCACGAGAGGGCGCCAGATAACAAGCAATATAAGCAGTGAGCACGCCTTGTAAATGGCAGGGATCAAGGAACAGATGCGCAAAGCCCTTAAAAACAAAAGCCAACAAGATCCTGGCAGGCAGCTGAGCCTGTCAGGCCTTCAGAAGAGATTCTAGCAACAAATATTACAGCACAAATCTTCCACTTCTACGGAACATCTTCCACCCATAGGGACCATCCTTCCTGCAAAAGTAATCTGTGACATTTCATGTAACAAAACACCTGTCTGGAGGCTTTAATACAGAGAAGCAGTCCACCTAAATGCATATTGACTTTAAACATATGCTTTTCACAATTCGTGGTCCTGACCTAATTCCTTTATCATAACTTTTCAGAATGAACTGATCAGACCTATCGCATTTGAAATATCTTTTCCAGGTAAGCCAGTCAGGCCTGTAGCTGTTATCACTTGCTTGTCACTATATCCAACTCAAGCTTCCTGTATTGAGCTTAAGCTTTCCCACAAGGGAACCATCAGGCATACAGTCATAAAGTTACAACAGTATAACAAGAATTTGCAATGCAACGGGTCTCCTGTTTGCTTGAGTTAGAGTTATTAACGTAAATTCCTAACTGGACTTTTCTTGCCAAACAAATTGAAAATGAAAAGTAAAACAGTTGACATAAGGAAGCCGATTCCAAGCTCCATGGCCGCCATGAACATGAGCGTGAAGGAGAGACATAAAAGGAAAAAGAAGTTCACTCACAGTTGAACATATTGGCAACCATGTAATTATCCATGTAACAGGGTTGCTGGCCAAGGCAGCAACACACCTGCCCCAAGGAGGGACAAATGTAACCGTTTATCAATGATAACAAAGGATATTTGAAAGACAAGCCCATGAACGAGAGATAGTGATGGGCATGCGGTGGGCGTGGTTAAAAGCCCACAGATAAATTACAACATGTCAGAGAGCTTGCGCGCTTGACATAAAAAATTACAATTGGCAGACAAAATACTATCTGTCCTAAGAGAGGCCAGCAAGGATTTGAAAACCGCAAATCTATTGATGATTCGTCAAAGGGATTAATTAACACTAAATCCCTTTCCTACCAAGGTAATTTGTTGGATTCCATGTAACAAAAAAAAACTGTCAGAAGCTTTTAAATGCGGGGAAATAATCTACTTCTAAGTGCTGTTTAACATTTAACATATGATTTTTATAATCAGTATGTCAGGCCTACTACCTTTATCGTAACTTTTCACAATAAATAATCTGGCCCATAGCCTTCATCGTTGGCTTGCCACTATAAGCAACACAGACCTGCTGTGTTGTGCATAAGCTTCATCACAAGGCAACCACCAGGTTTGTGGTAATAATGCTACACATTTTTAGAAGATTATTGTTAGAAATGGGGTCTTTGGTTGGCAGTCAGGTGACCCCTTGTCCAAGCAAAGCCCCTCACTCTAGTCAGGATAAGTCACACACAATCCAAATTATCCTGTGCCCACCCTCTGGTAGCTTGGCACTGAGCAATCAGGCTTAACGTAGAAGGCAATGTGTAAAGTATTTGTGCAATAAATCATGCAATGACACAGTATAGCACCAGAAAAATACACCACACAGTGTTTAGAAAAATATATAATATTTATCTGATAAGATGCAGGTCAAAATGATTACTATGCAATAAGTATATGTTGAGATATCACTGTAAAAGTGATATAAAGTGTCTTTAGTCTATTAAAAGCAATAAATGTCTCTTTCAAGCACAAAGTACCTGGCTCGCGTTCAAAATCTCAGCAAAGAACCACAGAGGAGGAGATGCATGGAAAACAAGAAGGTGGGCGTCGATTTCTCTGGCCGCACACGGCGATGCATCATTTAGTTTTCACGCAGGGACGGCTGTGCGTCGATTTCCGGAGCTCGGTCGTGGATCTTCTTCGGGTTGTGGGGTTTTCGGATGCTCCTGGGATGATGCGTGGATTTCTGGTGCTGACAGGACGAACTCACAGGGGCTGCATCGATCCCGTGGGCTTTGCGTGGAAATTTCTACCACACAGCAGGCGCTGCATCGATTTCTCTCTGGAAGTCAGTCTGCGTTGTTCCGTTGGGCTGTACGTTGAATTTCCGGTCGCTACTCTTCTCATTGATAAGTTGGGCTGTGTCGTTCCGGTTCGGCGTGCAATGAATTTTTCACCACAGTTCAGGCTGTGTGTCGTTTCTGGCAGGTGGTGCGTTGATTTTCACCACACAAGGGGTCCTTCTTGTAAAGACAAAGGCCCTCAACCCTGGTGGTCGGTGTTAAAGCAACAGTAATACCGCCAACAGGCTGGCGAAAAAAAAAATGGAATCACGACCATGGCGGATAGCCACTTTAACAATCCGACCGCCACGGCGGTAGAAACAAACACCACCCACTGTATTACAACACACCTATCCAACACCTTTTCCGGGGTGGTACCAACACCATCAAAAGCATGGCGGAAACATGACTTGGAATGGAAACCACTCACCTTTCGACACCCAACGAGGAAGCAGGACACCATGGAACCCGAACTACAGTGAAGTAATTTGGATGCAGGAAACCAGGAAATAGTCATCTGTATTTATTGAAGAATTATTCTAAACCAAGAAAAGGAAACTCCAGCCACTCCTGCTCTGCTCCTTCACCAACTGTCCACACCAACATTCCAAACAGTCCCATTGATGGAGCAGGGGCGGCCGGAAGAAACCAAGTAACATGTTACAAATAAACAAAGAGTAAAACAATGAAATACATTTACACAAGTAATATGATACATTTTAAATACATGAAAGTTATTTTTTCCTTACGTATTCTTAACACAATACCACACCACCTTCCTCTTCCAGAAAAATAAAAATATATGCATCTACATTACTTGACTTTGACAATTCTATTGAGATTCCACACACGACCATCCTCTAATTTAACAGCACCACTGTAAACTTCAATAACTTTAAAAACTCTACTAAAGTGAGATTGCCCTCCTGTAATTTTCCCCGGTAACTTGACCTTTACAAAATCACCCACCTCAATATGTAACTCTTTTACAGATTTCCTCAAATCATACACTTGTTTTCTTTTCTCCTGACACGACAAATGTTTGCTCCTTGCTGAATCTCTCCTAATTTCATAATTGAGTTGTTCCTTAGTATAAACTTTAACCCATGGAGGATACACCATAGTATGTGGTATACGTTTCTTGAACATGACAAAAGGGGATTGGCCCGTGCTAGTGTGTGGCGTGAACCTATATTCCTCCACCTTCTTCTTAATCATGAATTCCCAATCACACCCTAACTGATTTGCCAATTGAATAGTCTCCTTTAATGTCCTGTTAAAACGTTCCACCATCCCATTTGTCTCAGGATGGTACAAGGCACTCTTTCTATGCAAAATCCCTCTTTTACTTAAAAACTCACGCATAAGTCTAGATGTGAATTGAACCCCATTATCAGTCATAATGGACCTGGGATTACCTTCTTTACTAAAAACATCTGTGAGAAATTCTACCACAGTCAAAGAGGACACTTCTGAAGAGATCATGATCTCTGGCCACCTAGAAAGCTCATCCATAAGAACTACAACAAATTTTGAATGTGATTTATAGTTCAATGGTCCTAGGATATCAATAGATACTGAGTCCCACACTTCATTAGGAGCTTTCTTGAGTATCATAGGTTGAGTTCTAACTTTCAACGACTTATCTGCAACATTACACTCCACACAATCACGTACTTTTCTTTCAATATTTAAGTCCATACCCGGCCACCAGTATACTCCTCTCAGTCTTTCTTTAGTTTTACAAATCCCATGATGACCACTATGGGCAAAATCCATGATGCGCTCACGCAA
The DNA here is from genome assembly GCF_031143425.1 of Pleurodeles waltl. Lineage (NCBI taxonomy): Eukaryota > Metazoa > Chordata > Amphibia > Caudata > Salamandridae > Pleurodeles > Pleurodeles waltl. The sequence continues at coordinate 39,303 of NW_027150029.1, forward strand.
GTTACACGGGGGAATTAACCTTTCTCCTCTCAATACTATCCCATTCTGAATGGACAATTCATGCCAAATTTTACTATAATTCTCACTCATATTCTCATTTTTATTTAAGACCCGTCCATCCAAAAGTAAATCTCTGACACGGGAAAGATTTACATCATCCTTCATTCCTTGTAACCATTCATCCTCTGTAACACACCCATCAGTGACAGCACACACCTTAACATCCTCGTCAACCCACCAGGAATCATCAGAGTCATAACCATCCCAATCAACATTCTTCATTCTAGATAAACAGTCCGCTGCTTTGTTTTCACACCCCGGAACATACCTCACATCAAAATGGTAATCCTGTAATCCAACAATCCACTTACAAATGCGACCCGAAACATTATCCAACCCCTTTTTCTCAAAGATCTCACGTAGAGGTTTGTGATCAGTGCATACTTCAAACTTGACTCCCCACAGAAATTGTTTAAATTTTCTTACAGCCCAGAAAATTGCTAATGCCTCTTTTTCGATAGTCGAATATTTACACTCCGCACCACGTAAACTACGAGACGCAAATGCAATTGTATTAATTTTATCCTCATTAAACTGTCTTAAAACACATCCTAATCCTTTCTCAGATGCATCTGTGGTAATTGAGCAAGGTAGACCTGGTTGAAAACTATTAAGAAATTGAGCTGAAGACAAACCCATCTTTAAATCTTCAAATTCTCTCTGACACTCAGAGTCCCAGTTAAATTCAGATCGGTTCTTAAGTAAACTCCTAATAGCACAGGTTCTTTTAGCCAAATCAGGAATGAACTTAGCATAAAATTCCACCATACCCAAAAAAGACTGTACATCAGATTTACTTTCAGGTGCTGCTAGCTTTATAATGGTATGAACTAACTCCTCTTTAGGCTTTACTCCTTCCGCAGAAATTATGTGACCAAGATAGGAGATTTCTGTTCTAAAAAACTTACACTTCTCTTTTTTTAAGGTTATCCCCTTGTCTCGGAAAATGTTAAGCACACACCTGACAGATGTTCTATGCTGTTCAAAAGTATCTGAAAAAACAAGAACATCGTCCTGAAAAAATTTCACAAAAGGCAAATCACCTAATAACCCATTCATCAGCCTTTGAAAAACGGATGCCGCCGAACATAAGCCAAACGGCATCCTGTTGAATTTAAAAACACCAAAAGGAGTGATAAATGAAGTCAACAATTTAGATTCTTCGCACAGTGAAACCTGATGATAAGCTGAGCTGAGATCCAAAGTAGTGAAGAAACGAGCATTGCCCAAAGAACTTATCATTTCTGTAATGTTAGGTAAGGGAAATCTGTCCTCAACTATTTCTTTATTCAAATTTCGCAAGTCTATGCAAAGCCTAATATCTCCGTTGGCTTTAGAAGCAACTACAATTGGGGCCACCCATTCTGCAGCTTCCACCTTCTCAATAATATTTTCCAATTCTAATCTCTGAAGTTCCACCTTAACCTTGTCTCTTAAACTAAAAGGTATGTTCCTAACCTTACATGCTACAGGAATAGCTTCTTTTTTCAACACAATGCGGTGCTTGTATCCTTTTACACACCCAATCTTACCGGAAAAAACTTCAGGAAATTCATTCATAAGATCATCACTACCAGAGCAGACCTTTTGAACCTGAACTTGTGGAACCGCATTAGGGTTCAATACAATATTAAGTAATTTCTGATGGGGCCAACCCAAAATGGTATTCCCTACTATGGGAACATAAATCTTCCCTTCAATGGTATTCCCTTTGAACATGATCTTAGCATCAAAATATCCTCTCAACTCAATAGGTTTTCCCCCATAACTAAAAGGCAAAACATCTGGGGGTTGAAGAGTAACCTTGTTCTCAAAATGTTTTAAAAAGTCTGACTGTGAAATCAGAGTCAATTTTGCACCTGAATCCATCATCATGGAAACCTTGACCCCATTAACATCAACCACATCAATAGGATATTCACATCGTACCTTAGCAATACAGTTTACATCATTTACAACTTGTAAAATGAATGATCTTTCTTCATCATTATCATCACTGCCCCCATCACCAACTTCATTCAACTTCACCACCCCTTTGTCTCCAGACTTACAACATCTAGCAAAGTGCCCTTTTTTACCACATTTTTTACATAACACCTTAAATGCTGGGCAATCTTTGCTATTGGCTAAGTGTGATGATGAATTACATCTATAACATAACAGTTTAGTTTTCGACGGACCAGAGTGTTTTTTAGTTGGCAACCTCGTCTCAACAATCTGAACAGACTTTAACGTATTCTTTGATTTTCTTAAATCTTCCACGCAGAGTTCTGAATGTTCAATTTGTTTTGCGACCATTAAAACCTCTTCCAAATTTGGATCACCTTTGGACCACAAGGCCTCTCTTATCTTGTCGCTTCTGCACTCCAACATAAATTGGTCTCTAATACGTTCCTCTACAGTGTCGCCAAACTTACACTGGGCCGCCAATTTGCGAAGATTTGTAACGAAATCTTCTACTGTCTCAGTTTCACCCTGTTTACATTTTCCAAAGTAAAATCTCTGTAATATAATTGACACTTTTGGTAAAAAGTGCCTATCTAATCTGAGTAATGTTAACTCAAACTCATTCAAGTTTGTATCCCCTTCTCCACCATCTGACGAATTGATAACAGGTAAATTCTCCAAAATTTCCTGTCCTTCTGCCCCAAGACAGTGTTGAAGAACAGAAGTCTTCCGGTCTGCAGACAAATTGCTCCCACAAACACGAATGTATGTTAGAAAGACCTTCTTCCACTTACTCCACGGTATAGATGGTTCACCAGGCAAAGGCAAAAAAAATGGAGGTGGTGCAATGTTCTGCATGCTTTCTTCTTCCAACAATAATATAATTTATCAACAAAAAAAAAAACTCCAATTCCCTCAAAACATGTATGCCTCTTTAACAATAATTGTCCCAAAAAAAAAATATAGAACCAAAAAGTAATATATATATTTTGTAGCAGAGCCAGGTAAAATAAGAAAACCTTTCTCCAAAATATTTACAATGCTTAAATAAACAATTAAACAAAAGAAACTGCAGATTGTTAACAAAAATCAATCCTTAAAAAATATGCTCTAAGCTAAACCTTGGCCAGCAGCCAAACAAAATACACACGGCAATCCTTTTCTGTGCCGAGAAGCTTTGGCAAGCAGCCAGTAGAGACACGAAGTGTTGCCTAGCAACGTTAGTGTTGATCTGAGAAGAAATGTTGGCAGGCAGCCAAAGCAGTCCTGTAATAGCTCTCTTCATAAACAAATGATCTCACACTTCCTTGCTCAAGTAATTGACACACACGGCAATCCTTTTCTGTGCCGGAGAAGCTTTGGCAAGCAGCCAGTAGAGACACGAAGTGTTGCCTAGCAACGTTAGTGTCGATCTGAGAGGAAACGTTGGCAGACAGCCAAAGCAGTCCTTCCTTGCGCAAGTAATTGACCCAAAGCCTGAATAAAATCAATAATGTACAGTGCTGGAGTTTCCATGTACCGGTGAAATAAAATCTGACACGTGGAACGTTGGCAGGCAGCCAAAGCCGGTCTGTAATAGCTCTCTTCTTACAACGGCAGCTGCTGTGGAATAAACTCTGACGCGTGGTCCTCCAGACTGAAAGTCTTCACCCTCGTCGCCAAAATTGAAGTAATTTGGATGCAGGAAACCAGGAAATAGTCATCTGTATTTATTGAAGAATTATTCTAAACCAAGAAAAGGAAACTCCAGCCACTCCTGCTCTGCTCCTTCACCAACTGTCCACACCAACATTCCAAACAGTCCCATTGATGGAGCAGGGGCGGCCGGAAGAAACCAAGTAACATGTTACAAATAAACAAAGAGTAAAACAATGAAATACATTTACACAAGTAATATGATACATTTTAAATACATGAAAGTTATTTTTTCCTTACGTATTCTTAACACAATACCACATACAGGTCCTGCCCATGCTGGTCTACATCCTCTTGTATCAGAAGCAGCAAAGACGCCGGCGACGACGACGGTGAATACTGCACCTAGCACACAGGGAAGGGGGGAGGGAAAAGAGAGACACACACACACGCAACACGCAACACCCCCACCCCCTACCCTCACCCAGAACACCATACACACAAATACATGCAGCATAATTACATATACACCCCGTCACCCCCTGGAAGAACGCAAGAACAAAAGGAAATTATTGCAACAAGTGTAATCAATAAAAATCAGATAGGCCAAATTCAAAAATCACTATATACAAATATGTACACCAACTACACAAGTCCGGATACTAATGAAATCATTGTCCGTGGATCAGTGTTCCAAAATGCATGGGCAAAGCCCACACAAGATACCTGACTCGAAACAGAGAGAACACTACAGGGGCATCAGATGGAAAATAAACAGGCACCTCAGTGGGAGGTAAGGGGGGGCACCTCAGCCGGATGAACGGACGATGCCACTGCTCCCGAGGGGCTCCATGCCCACTGATTGGTCCTGGGGAGTGCAAAGCCACAGTCTCTCAAGTCTTTCCAGTGGGTGGTTTGCCCACTGCTTTATTCTGGAGAGTGCAAAGCCACAGTCTCTCAAGTCTCTCCAGTGGGTGGTTTGCCCCATGCTTTATCCTGGGGAGTGCAAAGCCACAGTCTCTCAAGTCTTTCCAGTGGGTGGTTTGCCCACTGCTTTATCCTGGGGAGTGCAAAGCCACAGTCTCTCAAGTGGATAACAGTCTCCACTGGTTCTGGAGGGGGCTTTGTGCCCAGAGTACTTCATCCTGCCAAGGACTGAGGTAGTGGATGTGAATCTCCTCTGGTTCTGGAAGGGGCTTGGTGCCCAGAGTGCTTCATCCTGCCAAGGACTGAGGTAGTGGATGTGAATCTCCACTGGTTCTGGAGGGGGCTTGGTGCCCAGAGTGCTTCGCATGCAGTGTGACTGGTCCCATTCCCTCACCTGGGTGTGTGTGCCACAAGATTGCCTGGGAACAGGTAGCATGATACCCCATGTAGGCAGAGACATACTCCACCCTGCTTCGACTTCGTCTGGCACCTGCTGGTACAAACAGTGCTGGGAGTCATGCCTCATGTATGCTGGGCAGGGTCCAGGACATCTCTTGCAGCCTTAGATGGCTGGCCACAGGGAATGATTGCCATGTCAGCTGTGGTGGCACTGTCTGAGCACGTCGCAGGGCTGGTGGTGGTGGTTACAGCGGTGTCTGTGGAGGAGGTGCTTGCAGTGGTGCATGTGTCTGCACCTGTTAAGGGACACAGAAGGACGTCTCCTGTAGCCTCTGACGGCTGCCCATTGGGGATGATGCTGAGGACTGTTGGTGAGGCAGCAGACGTGCAGGTGGCGGTGCTGGTGGTGGTGCTGGTGGCAGTGCAGGTGGCGGTGCAGGTGGCGTTACTGGTTGATGTTGTGGGTGACAGAAGGGGTGACTCTGGTCCCTCAGCCGGAGCCTCCGTGCCCTGTCCTGACCTGCTCTTTGGCTTGTGTCCCTTCCCCACCTTTGATGTCACTGCTGGTGCCTTGCCATTGTCCCCTTATGGCTTGGAGGAGCCCTTGCTTGCTGGTAGGTGCGGCTTCTCCCTCCGGCATGTCGGCACCTTCTTCACCTTGGCAGGTGGTGGAATGGCCTGCTCCTTGGCCTCGCTAGGTGGCACACTGGCAGCCCTGATGGGTGGCGTCCGCAATGTGACCGGAATTGCTGAGACCACTGTGCTGGAGGATTTGGTGGCTGAGGTGCTGGGCTGGGACCTGGACAGCCTGGCCCTAGGGGAAGGACGGAGGGGAGGTGTAGGGAAGAGATCAAAGTTTGCGAGGAAGAGTTTCTTAGACACACTGGGACGGGAAGATGGAGGGGGTTTGGGAGTGGAGGAAGAGGTAGTGGTTATAGGAGGTGTACATTTGCTGAATTTTGGTGAAGGTGCATGGGCCGGAGGCTGTTGTGAGGTGGATGGCTGTTGGGTGGGTGTGTGCCTGCGTTTGTGTAGTTTGTGAGGAGGGCTCACAGACACACTGGGAGAGGACACAGGAGATGTGTGAATGGTAGTGGGGGTGGTGAGTGCATGTGAGCGGTGTGTGGTAATGGGTGTGCTGGTGATGGAGGTAGTGGATGAAGATGTAGTGCATGCAGGTGCGAGTGGAGATGAGACAGGGAGGGAGTAGGAGGACGTGGAGGAGGGGGACACAGTGGAGGCAGTGGATGTTGGTGTGTCTGCATGGGGATGGTGCTTGTGTGAGTGCCGGTGGGATGTGTGGTGCTTATGTTTGGCATGTCCACTCTTGTGTGTTGATGAGTGTGCATGCTGGTCTGATGGTGTGCTTGGGATAGGCTGAGGTTCAGGGGATTGGGTCTGGGTGGAGGAAGTTGGAGAGGGGAGGCTGGACCCAGGGACAATGGCTGCCATCAGTGCTGTGGCCAGAGCCTGAAATGCTATCTGTTGGGCTGTCTGGCCAGAAGGAATGCCCTCCAGGTATGTATTTGTTTGCTGCAAATGCCTCTCAACACCCTAGATGGTATTCAAAATGGTAGATTGCCCAGCAGTGAGGGATCTCAGGAGGTCAATAGTCTCCTCACTGAGGGCAGCAGGGTTGACTGGGGCAGGGGCTGAGGTGCCTGGTGCGAAGGAGATGCCCACCCTCCTGGGTGAGCGGGCACGGGAAACTCGATGAGGGGCTGCTGGGAGGGCGTTGCTGGAAGGGGGGGGTGGCGGCTGAACCTGTTGATGCGGTGGGCACAGAGGTGCCCGCCACCGCAATGGAGCTCCCATCAGAGGAGGAGTCACTGTCGCTGGTATCTGCTCCTGTCCCCGTCGTGGAGCTCCCCTCGCCCTCCGTCCCACTGGTGCCTTCGGACTCCGTTGCTTCACCCTGCAGGGCCATGTGGGATGCAGCTCCATCCTGCTCCGGTGCCACTGCTCCTCCATGATGGAGCATCCAGATGATGCTAATGCACGCCAGGACAGGGTGACAAATCAAAAAGGGGGGGGAGACAGAAGAGACACATGGTCAATGCATGCAACACCACTACCGTTGGCGGGCACAACACACAGGGAGCAGCCCTATGCACTAAGTCATGCACTGACAGGGCAGGGGAAAAGCACATGCCCATAGGGGACTCTGTCGATAACCATATTATGCACAGCTATAAGCCATAGGAGCCTGAATAGGTGTAGAGGGCAAATACCACCTTTGGGGTTGGACAGGGAGTGAGGCTGCAAATCAATGGATCTACCTTTGTGTGTATGCCATGGCCTAGGGGAACCCACAGATCACCCCCCCCCCACCCAGACACCTCGTAATGCGCGCAGAGTCAGCTGAAAGAGCGTGTACTCACCACCTTGTGGCTGCTGTGATGCCCTCAAGCACCCATCCAACTCCGGATATGCCACCACCAGGATCCGGTACATCAGGGGTGTCATGGTGCGACATGCACCCCTTCCGCGTTGGGAGGCCATCCCTAGCTGGGCCTCCGCCGTCTTCTTGGTCCAGTGGCGCAGGTCCTTCCATCTTTTCCGGCAGTGGTAGACCCCCAGGGTCTGCACTGCCTTGGCGATGGCATGCCAAATCCCCTTCTTCTGGTGGGCGCTGACCTAGAGGAAAAGTGAAGTTATAATTTATGTTACTCTCCCATACAATTCTTCTCACACATTGGCCACAAACCTCCCACCCTGGCCCAGACGTACATACACACACCATCCTCACATGCTGGCTTGGCCCTCCCATCTCTTCCATCCACGACACTCCATACAATCATGTGCCATCCACCATGCACACAGTTTACTCACCTGTTTTTCTGGAGGACCGTACAGTTGCGTGTACTGGGGGAAGACCCCATCCACCAGTTTCTCCAACTCCTCCGCAGTGAAGACAGGGGCTCTTTCCCCAGACACTGTAGTCATTGTCACTTCCAGACACAGGTCGCAGCAGCACTTGCAGTGTAGGTCCTCTCCTGTTGAAGGTCAGGTATCAAGTGAGGGAACTGATAGAAAATGGTGGTCACGTCCGGAGTGGTGCGTACTGTCACCGCCGGCGTACATCGTCATTGGCTCCTGGAACCCATAGGGCCCAATGATAACCAATGCTGAATTGCGTCGTGGTCTTCAACCGCCTACCACGACGGTGTAAAACGCCAGCACAGTTACCTCATTTCACCTTGTGCCACCTTACAGGTCAGGCAGCCGCCATTTCAAGGGGCCACATGGCAGGCCAAATAACTGCATCACACCTATTTAGGCCATGGATACTGAAAGACAAAGTTCACTATTGTGCTAAATAGCCTTGTGAAACCTATGTGTTGTATGACCCTCTGCTCACCGTTCTCCTCCATAGGGCACGCCTACGGTGGCAGGTGATGAGATGGCGGCATCCTCCGGTGTACAGACCCCTGGTGGACCTGTCGACAGTGGAAGACAGACACATAATTATCACTTACAGACATGATCGTGCAACAATCCAGGAACTGTTTGCCCAGTTGGAGACTGACCTGATGTCAGCTATCCACCATCCCACAGAAATACCCCCTCCAGTGCAGGTCCTGTCAGTACTCCATTTCCTGGCCAGTGGGCCTTTTCAAACAACAGTAGCCATGGCATCAAGGATGTCCCAGCCAATGTTCTCTAACCTGTTGTCCAGAGTGTTATCTGCCCTGCTGAAACACATGTGCAGCTACATTGTTTTCCCTCAGGTGGAGGACTTGGCCACAGTGAAAGCTGACTTTTATGCCCTGGGACATATCCCCAACATCATTTGTGCCATTGATGGTACACTTGTGGCATTTGTCCCCTCCCCGCAGGAATGAACAGGTGTACAGAAAACAGAAAAGCTACCATTCTATGAATGTGCAGATCGTGTGTTTGGCAGACCAGTACATCTCCCATGTGAATGCCAAGTATCCTGGCTCAGTGCATGACACCTACATTTTGAGGAATAGCAGCATCGCTTATGTGATGGGGCAACTCCAGAGGCACCGTGTGTGGCTAATAGGTGAGCCTAAAGTCCTCACACTGTTTAATTTGCTGTCTGGGTATGGGAGATTCCCTAATGTTTGGAGGATGTCTAACAGTTGTCCCTCGATATTTGCAGGTGACTCTGTTTACCCCAACCTGTCATGGCTACTGACCCCAGTGAGGAATCCCAGGACAAGGGCAGAGGAACGCTATAATGAGGCACATGGGTGAACTATGAGGATAATAGAAGACACCTTCGGCCTCCTGAAGGCCAGATTCCAGTGCCTCCCTATAATACTCACCGAAGAAGGTGTGCCAGATCATCGAGGTCTGCTGTATTGTGCACAACCTGTCTTTGCGACGGCAGGTGCCTTTTCTGCAGGAGGATGGGCCTGAAGCTGGTCTTGTGGCAGCTGTGGAGCCTGTGGACAGTGAAGAACAGGAGGCAGAAGAAGAAGATGTAGACAACCGAAACAACATCATCATGCAATACTTCCAGTGAGACACAGGTAAGAGGATGGAACTGCTTCCCACATCTCATACTATTGTAGGACCTAGCACAAATCAGCCTTTTTACCTATGTGTATGGACCCTGACTTGTCACTTTGGCTCTCCATTTCACAGATCTGGGTCCCAATTTGTGCCCTTTGCTATGTTTACTGCTGGCCTATAGCTGTGCAACATTGGTATGTGAACAAGTACATTGCATTGCTATATTTCAGAGATGTTGCAATTACACATTTGTGAAAGCACAGACTGACTCCAGATTGTTTTATGATTCAAGGGTGTTTATTTCTGTGCTAATAAGTGGAGGGGTGTGTCCAATGGGCTGGGTTGAAGGTGGAGGAATGTCCATGGCAGAGTCCAGTCTCTTGGTCTCACATGTGCATTGTCCAATGGGGCATAGGAAGGGGAGCAATGGCAGTTTAAGATGGACAGGGTGACAAAGTGGGACAGAAGGGTGACATTCAGGAGGGTCTTATTTCCTGGCGGGGGTCTTGGCAATGTTCTCTGTCTTGTTCCTGGATCGCAGGGACCGTTTGCTGGGTGGTTCTCCTTCTGCAGGGAGTGGGGTGTTGGTGGCCTGTTGGTCCTGTGGCGGTGCCTCCTGTCCAATAGCGCCGGTGAAGGGGGAGGGCTGTTCATCATCCAGGCTAGTGTCAGGGGCCCGTTTGTGTCCCACTGTGTCCCTCATGGTATTGACAAGGTCTGGCAGCACCCCTGCAATGGTGACCAGGGTGGTATTAATAGACTTCCAGTCCTCCCTGATCCCCAGGTAGAGTTCCTCCTGCAGTCGCTGGGTCTCCTGAAACTTGGCCAGTACCGTGCCCATGGTCTCCTGGGAATGGTGGTATGCTCCCATGATGTTGGTGAGTGCCTTGTGGAGTGTCGGTTCCCTGGGCCTGTCCTCCCCCTGTCGCACACCTCTCCTCCCAGCTTCCCTGTTATCCTGTGCCTCTGTCCCCTGAACCGTGTGCCCGGTGCCACTGAACCCAGGTCCCTGATTGTCTTGGCTTGGTGGTTTGCCTGGGTTACCCGTAGTGGTGGACACACTGCTGATTGACGTGTCCTGGGGACAGAGGGATGGGCCCGCTGGGTGGGTACTGTTGTGGTGTTTCCTGAGGGGGGGAGGGTCTGTGGTGGCTTCTTACAGTGGCAGGGGAACCGACTGTCCAGAGGACCCTGATGGGCCGGGCTGGTCATCTTCATCCAGGCGTGCAGAGCTGCTGTCATCACTGTGGACCTCTTCTGTGGGGGATCTGGATATGTCTGGCAAATCCTGTCTGGTGACGTTGGGGTGTAAATGCATAGTTTTAGTATCTGTGTGTGCCATCTTGTGCATTGGGTGAGGTACCCTCTACTCCCGTGCTTTCATCATTGTGTTTTCCCTTTTGTGATAGTTGGTTTGGGGTCTGTGTGGGTATTTGTACTGGACATGCTTTGGTGACAGTGGTCCATGCATAGGTGTTGCATGCAGGGCCTTGGTATTGAGATGTGTGGGTTGTGATAGTGGGACATATGTGAGATGATGGAGTGATGGGAGTGAGAGTAAGGGTAGGAGTATGTGATGGCATGCAGGTGGGGTGGGTGTGATATGGTTATAAAGATATGACTTACCAGAGTCCAGTCCTCCTGCTACTCCTGCGAGGCCTTCAGAATGCAGTATTGTCAAGACTTGCTCCTCCCATGTTGTTAGTTGTTGGAGAGGAGGTGGGGGTCCACCTCCAGTCCTCTGTACAGCAATCTGGTGCCTTGATACCACAGAACGCACCTTCCCCCGTAGGTCGTTCCACCTTTTCCTGATGTCATCCCATGTTCTTGGATGCTGTCCCACTGCGTTGACCCTGTCCACGATTCTCCGCCATAGCTCCATCTTCCTTGCAATGGAGGTGTGCCGCACCTGTGATCCAAAAAGCTGTGGCTCTACCTGGATGATTTCCTCCACCATGACCCTGAGCTCCTCCTCTGAAAACCTGGGGTGTCTTTGAGGTGCCATGATGTGGTGTGGGTGATGTGTGAGGTGCTGTCTGTTGTGATGTGTGGGGGGATGTGTTGGTGTGTGTTGTTTGAGGTGCGTGGATGTTTTATGGGTGATGGTGTTTTGTGTCTGTGGATGCTGGAGTTGTGTTTGCTAATCTCTCTCTCTGGGCTTCCTCCAAATTTGTTTGTTGTAAGGGTTTGTGGGTAATGTGTATAGGAGGCTGTCCTGGCTTATAGTGGGTACCTTGTGGTACGTACACCTTGTGCCAGGTCCCGTTATCCCTTATTAGTAGATTAGAGGTGTTCTAGCAGCTTAGGCTGATAGAGGTAGCTATAGCAGAGCAGCTTAGGCTGAACTAGGAGACATGCAAAGCTCCTACTACACCACTTATATCACTTAGCACTATATCATAACAAAACACGATACTCAGAGTTACTAAATAAAAATAAAGGTACTTTATTTTAGTGACAATATGCCAAAAGTATCTCAGAGGATATACTCCCTTAGGAGGTCAGTAATATACACAAAATATACACACACAAACCAAATCAGGTAAGTAAACAGTTAGAAAAGTAGTGCAACCACTGTAGAACACAATAGAATGCAATAGTGAGAAATAGGCCTAGGGGCAACACAAACCATATACTCCTAAAGTGGAATGCGAACCATGAATGGACCCCAGGCCTAGTGTAGTGTGTAGAGGGACGCTGGGAGTGTAAGAAAACACTAAGGGTGTCCATGATACAACACCCCAAGACCCTGAAAAGTAGGAGTAAAGTTACCCTACTACCCGAGAAAGACAGTAAAGTCGAGATAGGGTATTCTGACGGGACAACAACTGACTGCAAAACACTGAAAATGGTTAGTTGGACCTGAGGACCTGCAAAGGAAGGGGACCAAGTCTAAGAGTCACGCAAGTGTCCGGGGGGGAGGCAGGAGCCCACTAAACCCCGGAGGAAGGTGCACAAAGGCTGCTTTCGGGTGCTAGGAACTTCTCCTTTGGTCAGAAGATGTCCCACGGCATGCTGAGGATGCAGAGTTGATTCCACGCAGAAATAATGCAAACAAGCCTTGCTAGCTGCAAGAGTCACAGTTGAAAGTTTTGGGTGCTGCCAGGGCCCAGGAAGGACCAGGAGGTCACCCCTTGGAGGATGAGACAGAGGGGGCACTCAGAAACACAGAGAGCCCACGCAGAAGCAGGCAGCACCCACAGAAGCACCTGTACAGGCGCTCAGAAGATCTGAAGATGGCGGTCGCCTCAGCACAACAAAAGGGAGTCCCACGAAGTCGGAGTCCAACTCAGCGAGTTGGGCAATGCAGGAGAGAGTGCTGGGGACCTGGGTAGGCTGTGCACGAGGGAAGTCTTGCAAGAGTGCACAGAAGCCCTAGCAGCTGCAGTTCACGCATTACACAGGATTACTGTCTGGTGTGGGGAGGAAAGGACTTACCGCCACCAAATTTGGACAGAAGGACCACTGGACTGTCGGGGACACTGGGACCCAGCTCCTTTGTTCCAGGGACCACACTCGTCGGGATGAGAGGGGACCCAGAGGACCGGTGATACAGAAGTTTGGTGCCTGCGTTGTCAAGGGGAAGATTCCGTCGACCCACTGGAGATTTCTTCTTGGCTTCCAGTGCAGGGTGAAGGCAGAGAGCCCTCAGAGCATGCACTACCAGGAAACAGTCGAGAAAACCAGCAGGATGAGGCGCTACAATGTTGCTGGTAGTCTTCTTGCTACTTTTTTGCGGTTTTGCAGGTGTCCTGGAGCAGTCAGCGGTCGATCCTTGGCAGAAGTTTGTTATCTGGTGAGATACCCACAGGAGAGACCCTAAATAGCCCTCATAGGAGGACTGGCTACAGAGAAAGGTAAGAACCTATCAGGAGGGGTCTCTGACGTCACCTGCTGGCACTGGCCACTCAGAGCTGTCCATTGTGCCCTCACACCTCTGCATCTAATATGGCAGAGGCCTGGGACACACTGGAGGATCTCTGGGCACCTCCCCTTGTGCTCACTCCCCTTTCCTTTGTCCAGTTTCTCGCCAGAGCAGGGCTGGGGGGATCCCTGAACCGGTGTAGACTGGCTTATGAAAGGAGGGCTCCATCTGTGCCCTGCAAAGCATTTCCAGAGGCCAGGAGAGGCTACTCCTTCCAGGCCCTTCACACCTATTTCGAAAGGGAGAGGGTGTAACACCCTCTCTCAGAGGAAATCCTTTGTTCTGCCTTCCTGGGACCAGGCTGCCCAGGGGGGCAGAAACCTGTCTGAGGGTTGGCAGCAGCGGTAGCTGCAGAGAAAACCCCGGGAAGTTAGTTTGGCAGTACCCGGGCTCAATGCTGGAGACCCGGGGATGCATGGAATTGTCTGCCAAATACCAGAATGGTATTGGGGTGACAATTCCATGATCCTAGACATGCTACATGGCCATGTTCGGAGTTAGCATTGGGACGATACATATAGGTATTGACCTATATGTAGTGCATGCGTGTAATGGTGCCCCCCCACTCACAAAGTCCGGAGAATTTGCCCTGAACAATGTGGGGGCACCTTGGCTAAAGTAACTTTACACTCAACCTTCACTAAGTGACGGTTAGACATATAGGTGACTTATAAGTTACTTAAGTGCAGTGTAAAATGGCTGTGAAATAATGTGGATGTTATTTTACTCAGGCTGCAGTGGCAGTCCTGTGTAAGAATTGTCTGAGCTCCCTATGTGTGGCAAAATAAATGCTGCAGGCCATAGGGATCGCCTGGAACCCCAATACCCTGGGTACCTAGGTACCACATACTAGGGAATTATAAGAGTGTACCAGTGTGCCAATCAGAATTGGTAAACTTATTCACTAGCCTGCAGTGACAAGTTTAAAATCAGAGAGCATAGACACTGAGGATCTGCTTAGCAGAGCCTCAGTGATACAGTTAGGCACCACACAGGGAATACATACAGGGCATATCTTATGAACACTGGGGTCCTGGCTATCAGGATCCCAGTGACACAGGCAGAAACAAACATAAATATAGTAAAAATGGGGGTAACATGCCAGGCAAGATGGTACTTTCCTACACAACCCCCCCAAAAGAGGGACAATAAGGTTAATCTTGCCCAGATGAGTCTTCATTGTCTAAGTGGAAATATGTAGAGAGTCCATCTGCATTGGAGTGGGTACTCCCAGGTCTATGTTTCACTGTATAGTCCATTCCCTGTAGGGATATGGACCACCTCAACAATTTAGGGTTTCACCTTTCATTTGTTTTAGCCAAAGTAAAGTTTGTGGTCTGTCTGAACAATAAAGTGAGTACCAAACAGGTATGGTCTCAACTTTTTCAGTGTCCAGACCACAGCAAAGGCCTCCCTCTCTATGGTAGACCAACGTTTTCTCTATGGGTCAAACTACTGATGATAAAAGCAACAGGTTGATCCTGGCCCTCAGTATTAATCTATGATAGCACTGCCCCAACCTCCAATTCAGAAGCATCAGTCTGGACTATGAACCCTTTGGAGTAGCAAGGGCTTTTTAGGACAGGTGCAGAGCACATGGCCTGTTTGAGCTCATCAAAAGCTTTTTGACAGCTAGTGTCCACAATACCTTTTTAGGCATCTTTTTACTAGTGCGGTCATTAAGAGGAGCTGCAATGGAGCCATGATTCTTAAGAAACCTCCTATAGTACCCTGTGATGCCTAAAAAGGTTCTCACCTGGGTTTGAGTTGTAGGGGGAGCCATTCCATAATGGTCTGGATCTTCCCCTGCAGTGGTGCAATCTGTTCCCTACCTACCAGGGTATTACAGGAGATTCATTAAAAACTATGGCTCCATAGCAGCCCCACTTAATGATCTCACCAGTAAAAAGATGCATAAAAAGGTATTGTGGACAGCTAGCTGTCAGAAAGCTTTTGAGGAGCTCAAACAGGCCACGTGCACTGCACCTGTCCTAAAAAGCCCATGTTACCCCAAGAAATTCATTGTTCAAACTGATGCATCTAGGGGTAGGGGCAGTCTTATCACAACTGAATTCTGAGGGCCAGGATCAACCTGTTGCTTTTATCAGCAGGAGGTTGACCCCTAGAGAAAAGCGTTGGTCTGCCATAGAGAGGGAGGCCTTTGCTGTGGTCTGGGCACTGAAGAAGTTGAGGCCATACCTGTTTGGCACTCACTTTATTGTTCAGACAGACCACAAACCTCTACTTTGGCTAAAACAAATGAAAGGTGAAACCCCTAAATTGTTGAGGTGGTCCATATCTCTACAGGGAATGGACTATACAGTGGAACATAGACCATGGAGTACCCACTCCAATGCAGATGGACTCTCCAGATATTTCCACTTAGACAATGAAGAATCATCAGGTCATGGGTAGTCTTAATGTCCTTCGTTTGGGGGGGTTGTGTAGGAAAGTACCATCTAGCCTGGCATGTTACCCCCATATTTCACTGTATACATGTGGTTTTAGTCTATGTGTCACTGGGACCCTGCTAGGCAGGGCCCCAGTGCTCATAAGTATGTGCCCTGTATGTGTTCCCTGTGTGATGCCTAACTGTCTCGATGAGGCTCTGCTAACCAGAACCTCAGTGGTTATGCTCTCTCTGCTTTCCAAATTTGTCACTAAAAGGCTAGTGACTAAATTTACCAATTCACATTGGCATACAGGTACACCCATATAATTCCCTAGTATATGGTACTGAGGAACCCACGGTATTGTGGTGCCAGGAGATCCCTATGGGCTGCAGCATTTCTTTTGCCACCCATAAGGAGCTCTGACAATTCTTACACAGGCCTGCCAGTGCAGCCTGAGTGAAATAACGTCCACATTATTTCACAGCCATTTACCACTGCACTTAAGTAACTTTTAAGTCACCTATATGGTCTAGTGACCACTCCTCTGACCTGCACCTCCCAGGGGAGGTGCCCAGAGCTCCTCCAGTTTGTCCCAGACCTATGCCATCTTGGAAACAGAGGTGTTTGTGGCACACTCGACTGCTCCGAGTGGCCAGTGCCAGCAGGTGACATCAGAGGCTCCTTCTGATAGGCTCTTACCTCTCTTGGTAGCCAATCCTCCTTCCTAGGTAGCCAAACCTCCTTTTCTGGCTATTTAGGGTCTCTGCTTTGGGGATCTCACCAGATAACGAATGCAAGAGCTCATCAGAGTTCCTCTGCATCTCCCTCTTCACCTTCTGCCAAAGGATCGACCGCTGACTGCTCAGGACGCCTGCAAAACCACAACAAAGTAGCAAGACGACTACTAGCAACCTTTTATTGCTTCATCCTGCCGGCTTTCTCGATTGTTTCCAGGTGGTGCATGCTCTGGGGGTAGCCTGCCTCCTCCCTGCAGCAGGAGCTCTGAAGAAATCTCCCATGGGTCGACAGAATCTTCCCCCTGCAACGGCAAGCAACAAAAGACTGCATCACTGGTCCTCTGGGTCCCCTCTCAGCATGACGAGCATGGTCCCTGGAACTCAGCAACTCTGTCCGAATGACTCCCACAGTCCAGTGACTCTTCAGTCCAAGTTTGGTGGAGGTAAGTCCTTGCCTCCCCACGCTTGACTGCATTGCTGGGTACCGCGTGATTTGCAGCTGCTCTGGCTCCGGTGCACTCTTCCAGGATTTCCTTTGTGCACAGCCAGCCTGTGTCCCCGACACTCTAACCTGCAGTGCACAACCTTCTGAGTTGTCCTCCGGCATTGTGGGACTCCCTTTTGTGACTTCAAGTGGACTCCGTCCCACTTTTCTTCTACGTGCCTGTTCAGGTACTTATTCAGGTGCTGTCTGTTTCTGTGAGTGCTCCCTATGTTGTTGGGTGACCCCTCTGTCTCCTCATCCAAGTGGCGACATCCTGGTCCCTCCTGGGCCAAAGCAGCATCCAAAAACCATAACCACGACCCTTGCAGCTAGCAAGGCTTGTTTGGGGTCTTTCTGCATGGGAACACCTCCACTAGCCTCTTCACGACGTGGGACATCTATCCTCCAAAGGGGAAGTTCCTAGTCCTCTTCTTTCTTGCAGAACTCTAAGCATCTTCCAACCAGTGGCAGCTTCCTTGCACCCTCAGCTGGCATCTCCTGGGCTCCTGCCCACTCTCGACACTGTCGATACTGGTGTTTGTTCTTCCTGCATAATCCCCCATCATAACTTCTGTGCTCTCTGGGGGTAGTAGGTGCACTTTACACCTACTTGTCAGTGTCTTGGGGTGGGCTATTTTTCTAACCCTCACTGTTTTCTTACAGTCCCAGCGACCCTCTACAAGCTCACATAGGTTTGGGGTCCATTCGTGGTTCGCATTCCACTTTTGGAGTATATGGTTTGTGTTGCCCCTATACCTATGCGCTCCTATTGCAATATACTGTAATTTTACACTGCTTGCATTACTTTTCTTGCTATTATCTGCATAATTTTGGTTTGTGTACATATATCTTGTGTATATAACTTATCCTCATACTGAGGGTACTCACTGAGATACTTATGGCATATTGTCATAGAAATAAGGTACCTTTATTTTTAGTACTTCTGTGTATTGTGTTTTCTTATGATATTGTGCATATGACACCAGCGGTATAGTAGGAGCTTTACATGTCTCCTAGTTCAATCAACTAATGGGGTGTTTTAGTTAATCCACCCCATTAGTTGATTCTATTAGTTGTGAGGTGGCTGCTTGGGTTTTGACCCTATTACTTTATTACTCTATTATGGATAGGACCAAATTAGCAGAGCAGTTGTTTGACAGTCTAGCCAGGGGGGGTACATTCCACAATACACCTGGTGGTAATTCACATTTGCAGAAGGAAGATTTAAAGAGTAAAGTTATAAGATTGGAGAAAATGAAGAAGAGTGAATTATCCAAATGGTGGGACGGGGCAACGTTAAAACAATACAAGAAACTTAACCGCATCCCCCGTGGTTTGAGATCTCAGATTTTTCCTACTTACGACGATTTGGATGCTGACTTGTTAGCACTATGGGATAAAGAGTTAACTGCTAGCTCAATTAAACTTATGGATATTTTAATCACAAACGCAGAGAGGAAAGTAAATCAATTACAGGTTGAGATTGGAATTTTAGAAAAGGAAAATGAGGATTTAAATCTTAAAGAAGCCACTGAAAAAAACCAGAAAATTTTGGAGGAAGTATTACTTACATTTCAGGAAGAAATCACGCAGAGGAAAGCACGCAAACTTAAACGGGATGAGAGAGATTACCTGACGGGTAGAATTTTTACTTTTTCTAGCAAATATGATCACTTAATTCACAGTGGCTTGATCCCCAGAGGGTCTAGTATGTCCAATATTTCAGATTCGACTTCAATCAGTACTTCGATTACGAGTGGTAGTGAAGTGGAGGGTGGTGGTAGCACTTCTGTCCAAGATACCTCAAGTGGTAATACTTTTTTACAAGAATTGATGAGGATGAAACAAGGCAAATACGTCCAAAACAGAGGGACGTCATATACAAAAAAAAACAGGAGGGGTAGGAGAGGAACAGGTAGTCAAGGCAAAAGAGCTGGATGGCGTCAAAACGAGATCTCGGGACAAGAAAATATAGGATCGGATGGATCATCATCCATCAATGTAATCAATCTTTCCAAGGTGGAACTGACATCAGGGGAAAAGAATCTTTTATCCAAAGGTCTTAATTTCTGTCCCAGCAATTTCGGTGACCCCTGCAGATCTAAAATTGACTTATTTAAATTTGTGCGCAAACTTAAACTTAAAAAACATTTTCAACTTAATCCAATTGACAGTGCGAATCTTGATGTAACTACATCTTCCTTGAGCACTTTATCTATTGAGGAGGTTCATGACATAGCACTCATATTATCCATATCTGAACGAGACGAAGATCCTGATATTATTGCAAGAGTATTAAATGATTTGGATGTTATTTCCAGTAGAAGTATCTCTGGTGGGTTAAAAAGAAAATCTGTTTGGACTCCGAGATCTCTAGGCATTAATGCTTTGGACACATTTTTTGACTTGGCCTATCAAGATTATGACAACTATTTAGCTATGAACAAGTATCAACAATTTTCAAAAAAAATTGAATTCAGAGGAACTAGCTGCATTGGAAGCACTTAGACATGACGAGGATATCATTATTAGGCAAGCAGACAAAGGTAGGAATGTTGTTATCATGAATAAGATAGACTATGACAATGAGATTTGGTCGCAATTAAATTATATAACATGCTATGAAAAAATTACTGGTATCCCCATTCCCAACCTCATATACAGGATTAATAACAGGTTATTGGTTTGGCAACAACAGGGGCTACTTAGTAATGATGAATATCTATACTTAAAGGTGGATCATCCTCGATATCCTTGCCTTTACACATTACCTAAAGTACACAAGGAATTGCCTTTCCCTCCGGGTAGACCAATTGTTTCTGGTATACTTGGCCCTACAGAGAGACTTTCAGAATTTGTGGATTGCTTCTTGCAACCAATGGTTTACAACCTTCCTTCTTTTATTAAAGACACCACGCATATTCTCAGTATTTTGAATGACGTAGAGTGGGAGAGTAACATGTTATTAGTTACTTTAGATGTGGTATCTCTGTACACTTGCATTAATCATGAGTTAGGTCAAGAAGCTATAAGATACTTTTTAAACAAAAGATCAGCGAGTTTGTGGGACCACACTGTGATGGTAATGGAGATGATTAACTTAATTCTAACCAACAATTTTTTTCTGTTCAGTAAAGATTGGTTTTGACAAAAACGGGCTGTAGCAATGGGCTCCAAATTCTCTCCCTCCTATGCGAATATTTTCATGGGGTGGTTTGAACATAAATGGGTTTGGGGTCCAGAATCTACTGTATGGCAAACTCATATTTTGTTTTGGGGTCGTTACATAGATGATTGTTTTTTGATTTGGACTGGTGGGGAGGATAAATTGATGGAATTTTGCAGCTTTCTAAATTCTAATTCCATGAATGTCAAATTTACTCATCATTTTAGTGCTGTGATCATTGAATTTTTGGATGTAGAGCTTTTCATTGCGGATGGTAGAATTCAAAGTAGACTTTTTCGCAAGGCCACTGCCTGCAATTCTATTCTGCATGCTAAGAGTGCACACCCTAGACATCAGGTAGCATCAATTCCCTTTGGGGAACTTGTGAGGGCAAGACGGAATAGCAGTTTAGATGAGGAATTTTTAGCCCAGGTAAATTATATGGGCAAGAGATTTAGAGCACAAGGGTACTCGAACAAGATTATCAAAAGGGCACAGTGCAGAGCCAAACATTTGGATAGAAATGACACTTTGAGAGTTAAAGATCGTAAGGATGTGGCGGAGAAATCCAGTAAGGTATTTTAATGATGCATCCCTGATCTTGAAAAGATTCATGATAAAGCATTGGAATGTATTGATCCAAGATGAATGGCTGAAGAATTTAGTTTCTGAGGGAGTGCCCACATCATATCGGGAAGGTAGAACTTTAAGGAACATTTTGAGTCCTAGTTTTTCTACTATTTCCTTGAAGAATACTTGGTTATCTCAAAGAAGGATGGGTTTTTTCAAATGTGGCTTCTGTGGAGTATGTCGCTGGGCGTGTCATAATATTCAGAAATGTTCTAACGGTGGAAAAATGTTTACAATTCGTTCTACTATTGATTATAATACTACTTATGTTATATATATTATACGATGTAAATGTACTCAAATTTATGTGGGAAGTACCAGGCGACCACTCAAAGTTAGAATTGGAGAACATGTTAGAGTACTTAAAAACGGTGATGTAAGATATCCAATAGTGGCACACATTCTAACTTGTGACGCACAATCAACTCATAAAGGTTTAGAATTTTCCGGACTTGAACATGTTCCGAGAGATCCGAGAGGGGGTAACAGAGAATTACTTTTACGTAGAAAAGAAGCTTTATGGATCATGAGATTAAGGGCCATAGAATTAGGTCTTAATTCTGACAGGGAATTGGAGTTCTTTTTGGGGGACTGAAACATTGTATGTATTTATTTACAATGTGTATATATATATATAATTTTGTATATGTTAATCCAATTTCATTTCATTTTTTTAGACCGAGAATTTGTTACCCATTTAACTTATCACTGTTACTCTGCTGGTTTATAATGGTGCGTGCAACCAAAGGAGTTAATAATCAAAATTCTCAAACGCGAACTAAAGCAAACTTTGATAATGTGGATTGGATAAATTCTGGGTACCAGGGGGTGGTGTTTATATTTCCAATTATTTAATACGTTACTTATTACGATTTGCTCAGAGTGATTTGGATTATTTTTTCGCATTTATTATTTGCTTTTTGGCCATTCGTATTTCAATGGGTTGTTTACTTTCTGTTTGGAACCAGTTAGTGATATGATGAAACTTATGGGTTTCTCATTGGGTCTGAGAAGATCAATATTTTAATTAATTGGATATTGTTTTGCTTTCTCTGTTTTTTCTCTATATTGTTTAGCATTGGTTAAATTCTATGGGGGTTGAAATTATTGACCCCATTTCTATGTCTAGCAATCTAGTCCGTTTTCGCTGTTACTGTTGCTGACCCGCTCTGTGAACCCGGGAGTCTATTTAGCTTCCGGGATCATTTGTGCGCGGTCAGCGTACTCGCACTTTGGCGTCCTAACACGGAGACGCCGTCTCTCTTCTGGCACGAGCCTTTCAAACGGGGTGAGTAATTGGGGATGATAAAGTTTTTTCTACGATATCAATTGGTTTTTAACTAGTCACGTAATGAACTCGAATGCGGATCGGTGAGTTTTCTTATTGAACATTTGTTCCCCCTTTCCTTGTAATTGGTAGACGGAGACAGACTACATATGAGTCGTGTTTCAAGTTTTTCAACATTAGGACGAGACTGTTAGGTATCTACATGATACCATTTAAAAGCTATATATTAAAAAATGGACATGGTTAATGTGATTGGACTGATTTTTCACATACTTAGTCAGATATTTTCTCCTTTTCTGTAATTAGATGTGGATAATCTGATTGGTATATAACACAGTGTGATAACAGATACATCTAGATGGACACAAATACTCATTTACGTTGAATCTTAATGGATAGATAATGTATCGATATGTTATGTAATGTGTGGGTTCAAAATAAGTTTGGGACAACACTATTAATATAGGGGTTATTGTGCACCTTTGCTTGCATGCGATAACTTTTAGTTTTGATTTCTGGCTTTTAGCCACTAACCCACTGAGCATGATGTATGGTATTATATGTGTATTGATACTGTTGGTATGGTACTTCTCAACTATAAGAGCAGATGTAACATTAGGGATTTTGTGTGTTCACTGGTTGGTTTCAACTGCGGTGTAATCTTCCTTGAATGAATTGATTTAATTCCTTTTTAATATTTTATTATTTACACTCATACATTTTCCTCTCACGTGTTTTGGGGTTTTTGGATCACTAGCTTCTGTTTGGGTGTTTTCAGACAACACTTAAATCTGGTGTTTGAGCATTTTGGTTTTAACTCATATAGGCGGTCATTCTAACCCTGGCGGTAAATACCGCCAGGGCGAATGACCGCGGGAGCACCGCCAACAGGCTGGCGGTGCTCCCGAGGGCATTCTGAGCGCGGCGGTTCAGCCGCGGTCAGAATGGGTAAACCGGCGGTCTCCCGCCGGTTTACCGCTGCCCCATTGAATCCTCCATGGCGGCGGAGCGCGCTCCGCCGCCATGGGGATTCAGACACCCCCTACCGCCATCCTGTTCATGGCGGGTGCCAATGGCATGGGCACTGCAGGGGCCCCTGTAAGAGGGCCCGCAAAGTATTTGGACATTTGCTTTGCAGACACTGAAATACGCGACGGGTGCAACTGCACCCGTCGCACCTTCCCACTCCGCCGGCTCAATTCTGAGCCGCCATCCTAGTGGGAAGGTTGATTTGCCCTGGGCTGGCGGGCGGCCTTTTGGCGGCCGCCCGCCAGCCCAGGGCAAATCTCAGAATCACCGCAGCGGTCTTTCGACCGCGGTGCGGTGTTCTGACGGCAGTACCTTGGCGGACGGCCTCCGCCGTCCGCCAAGGTTAGAATGAGGGCCATAATGTACTTACAATTTCTAGCCCTGCAGAAGTCGTTTGGGATGCAAAATTTCCCAAGACGAAACATGTGTTGGCTGGAATTGCAATTTTCTTTGGATCAATGGCTGCTTGATGTAAAGATTCAACTCAATAAATCACTGGATTGCACCAGACGCTTTTGGGATTCGATTTGATGTGGATTGAACTGATATTTAATCTACTTTACACACATATCAATTTTAAAGTGTGGGGGGCCTCATATTGTATGTCTCCTAGTTCAGCCTAAGCTGCTTTGCCATAGCTACCTTCTATCAGCCTAAGCTGCTAGAGACACCTCTTCTACACTAATAAGGGATAAAGTGTAAGTACCTCTGGTACCAACTACAAGCCAGGCCAGCGTCCTCCATTGGTTGTGCAGCGGTGGGATAAGTACTTGTAACTACTTACCACTTTGTCACTGTGTACTTTTCATAAGAGAATAATATACTGTACAAGACAATTTCAGTGTATGTACACCTAACCAAAAAGTTTTGCTTTTCTCCTCTTACACTTTCTACTAAGTGTTGAAAAGTACTCTAAAACTTCTAAAAGTTTCAAAAAGTCAGAAAAAGTTTTTTTCTCTGTTCTTTAAAAAGTTCAAAAACTTTTTCTTTTCTCTCACTGTCTCTAAACCTTCTCCTATCATGTCTGATGTAGAGTCTGCTCTTAAAATGGTCAATACTACCTATGACAATTTGAATTACAAGAGCCTAAGGAGCCTCTGCTTAGATAGAGGTTTAGTGATAGGAAAGAACCCCACAAAAGAGTTTCTATATAACATGCTTTTTTAACAAGCAGGCACTTCAAATGAGAAGTTAATAGATGGCTCCCATTCTGACTCAGGGGATCTCCTTGAGGGAGGTGGAGAGGGTTCTGGTCCAAATCTGCCCCTTAGCAGACCACCTAGTAATGCTGGTAGTAATAGAGACTCCCATCATAGTAGGGGTGTTTTTATACCTGGAGGCCAGGTTATTAGAGTCCAGTCAGTTAGGGACAGATCTCCCTCTGTTGTTTCCAATTTATCCTCTGTGTCCAAGCATTCCCAACCCACCCACCATGAAGACAACATGTTAGAAAGGGAACTCAAAAAGTAGAGAGTGGAAGAGACCAGACTGAAGCTTAAACAGCAACAACTGGCTCTAGATAGGTAGTCCCTAGACCTGGAGAAGGATAGAAAGAGATTGGGGTTAGGACCCTATGGTGGCAGCAATAGCAGTATTCCTGATAGAAATCCTGTTAGAGAGCATGATTCTAGGAATCTGCACAAGATAGTCCCCCCTTACAAGGAGGGGGATGACATAAACAAGTGGTTTGCTGCACTTGAGAGGGCCTGTATGGTACAGGGGGTCCCTGAAAGGCAGTGGGCTGCTATATTGTGGCTATCTTTCAATGGAAAGGGTAGGGATAGGCTCCTTACTGTTAGAGAAAGTGATGCTAACAATTTTGCAGTTTTGAAGGATGCACTCTTGGATGGATTTGGCTTAACCACTGAACAATACAGGATTAAGTTCAGAGACACCAGAAAAGAGTCCTCACAAGACTGGATAGACTTTGTTGACTGTTCAGTGAAGGCCTTGGAAGGGTGGTTGCATGGCAGTAAAGTTTCTGACTATGAAAGCCTGTATAATCTTATTCTGAGAGAGCATATTCTGCAGACTGTGTGTCTGACCTGTTACACCAATATCTAGTTAAAAAGTTCAAAAACGTTTTCTTTCATCTCACTGTCTCTAAACCTTCTCCTATCATGTCTGATGTAGAGTCTGCTCTTAAAATGGCCAATACTACCTATGACAATTTGAATTACAAGAGCCTAAGGAGTCTCTGCTTAGATAGAGGTTTAGTGATAGGAAAGAACCCCACAAAAGAGTTTCTATATCACATGCGTATTGTGAATGATGAGTCCCAAGCAGGCACTTCAAATGAGAAGTTAATATATGGCTCCCATTCTGACTCAGGGGATCTCCTTGAGGGAGGTGGGGAGGGTTCTGTTCCAAATCTGCCCCTTAGCAGACCACCTAGTAATGCTGGTAGTAATAGAGACTCCCATCATAGTAGGGGTGTTTTTATTCCTGGAGGCCAGGTTATTAGAGTCCAGTCAGTTAGGGACAGATCTCCCTCTGTTGTTTCCAATTTATCCTCTGTGTCCAAGCATTCCCAACCCACCCACCCTGAAGACAACATGTTAGAAAGGGAACTCAAAAAGTAGAGAGTGGAAGAGACCAGACTGAAGCTTAAACAGCAACAGCTGGCTCTAAATAGGTAGTCCCTAGATCTGGAGTAGGAGAGAAAGAGATTGAGGTTAGGACCCCTTGGTGGCAGCAATAGCAGTATTCCTGATAGTAATCCTGTTAGAGAGCACGATTCCAGGAATCTGCACAAGATAGTTGTAAAGAAATGGCTCCCTGTTGCAGTTACCCCCCACTTTTTGCCTGATACTGATGCTGACTTGACTGAGAAGTGTGCTGGGACCCTGCTAACCAGGCCCCAGCACCAGTGTTCTTTCCCCTAAAATGTACCATTGTCTCCACAATTGGCACAACCCTGGCACCCAGGTAAGTCCCTTGTAACTGGTACCCCTGGTACCAAGGGCCCTGATGCCAGGGAAGGTCTCTAAGGGCTGCAGCATGTCTTATGCCACCCTAGGGACCCCTCACAGACACACTGTTTGCCAGCTTGTGTGTGCTGGTGGGGAGAAAATGACTAAGTCGACATGGCACTCCCCTCAGGGTGCCATGCCAACCTCACACTGCCTGTGGCATAGGTAAGTCACCCCTCTAGCAGGCCTTACAGCCCTAAGGCAGGGTGCACTATACCACAGGTGAGGGCATATGTGCATGAGCACTATGCCCCTACAGTGTCTAAGCAAAACCTTAGACATTGTAAGTGCAGGGTAGCCATAAGAGTATTTGGGCTGGGAGTCTGTCAAAAACGAACTCCACAGCTCCATAATGGCTACACTGAATACTGGGAAGTTTAGTATCAAACTTCTCAGAATAATAAACCCACACTGATGCCAGTGTTGGATTTATTAAAAAATGCACACAGAGGGCATCTTAGAGATAACCCCTGTATTTTACCCAATTGTTCAGTGCAGGACTGACTGGTCTGTGCCAGCCTGCTGCTGAGAGACGAGTTTCTGACCCCATGCGGTGAGAGCCTTTGTGCTCTCTGAGGACAGAAACAAAGCCTGCTCTGGGTGGAGGTGCTTCACACCTCCCCCCTCCAGGAACTGTACCACCTAGCAGTGAGCTTCAAAGGCTCAACCTTCGTGTTACAATGCCCCAGGGCACTCCAGCTAGTGGAGATGCCCGCCCCCTGGACCCAGCCCCCACTTTTGGCGGCAAGTCCAGGAGAGATAATGAGAAAAACAAGGAGGAGTCACTGGCCAGTCAGGACAGCCCCTAAGGTGTCCTGAGCTGAGGTGACTCTGACTTTTAGAAATCCTCCATCTTGTAGAAGGAGGATTCCCCCAATAGGGATAGGAATGTGACCCCCTCCCTTTGGGAGGAGGCACAAAGGGTGTACCCACCCTCAGGGCTAGTAGCCATTGGCTACTAACCCCCCAGACCTAAACACACCCTTAAATTTAGTATTTAAGGGCTTCCCTGAACCTAAGAATTTAGATTCCTGAAACTACAAGAAGAAGAGGACTGCTGAGCTGAAAAACCCCTGCAGAAGAAGAACAGAAGACACCATCTGCTTTGGCCCCAGTCCTACCGGCCTGTCTCCTGCCTTCTAAAGAAACCTGCTCCAGCGACGCTTTCCCAAGGACCAGCGACCTCTGAATCCTCAGACGACTGCCCTGCTTCACGAAAGACTTGAAACTCCCGAGGACAGCGGCCCTGTTCCAAAAAGACTGCAACTTTGTTACAAAGGAGCAGATTTAAAGACCCCTGCAACTCCCCGCAAGAAGCGTGAGACTTGCAACACTGCACCCGGCGACCCCGACTCGACTGGTGGAGAACCAACACCTGAGGGAGGACCCTCCGGCGACTCCAAGACCGTGAGTAACCAAAGTTGTCCCCCCTGACCCCCCCCAGCGACGCCTGCAGAGGGAATCCCGAGGCTCCCCCTGACCGCGACTGCCTGACTCTAATTTCCCGACGGCTGGAAAAGACCCTGCACCCGCAGCCCCCAGCACCTGAAGGATCGGAACTCCAGTGCAGGAGTGACCCCCCAGGAGGCCCTCTCCCTTGCCCAGGTGGTGGCTACCCGAGGAGCCCCCCCCTTGCCTGCCTGCATCGCTGAAGAGCCCCTTGGTCTCTCATAGGAAACTATTGAAAACCCGACGCGTGTTTACACGCTGCACCCGGCCGCTCCCGCGCTGCTGAGGGGTGTACTTGTTGTGCTGACTCGTGTCCCACCCCCCGGTGCCCTACAAAACCCCCCTGGTCTGCCCTCCGAAGACGCGGGTACTTACCTGCTGGCAGACTGGAACCGGGGCACCCCCTTACCTCCATTGAAGCCTATGTGTTTTGGGCACCTCTTTGACCTCTGCACCTAACCGGCCCTGAGCTGCTGGTGTGGTAACTTTGGGGTTGCTCTGAACCCCCAACGGTGGGCTACCTTGGACCCAAACCTGAACCCCGTAGGTGGTTTACTTACCTGCAAAAACTAACAATACTTTACCTCCCCCAGGAACTGTGAAAATTGCACTGTGTCCACTTTTAAAACAGCTATTTGTGTTTTATGTGAAACGTATATATGCTACTGTAATTATTCAAAGTTCCTAAAGTACTTACCTGCAATACCTTTCAAATGAGATATTACATGTAGAATTTGAACCTGTGGTCCTTAAAATAAACTAAGAAAAGATATTTTTCTATAACAAAACCTATTGGCTGGAATTGTCTCTGAGTGTGTGTTCCTCATTTATTGCCTGTGTGTATGTACAACAAATGCTTAACACTACTCCTTCGATAAGCCTACTGCTCGACCACACTACCACAAAATAGAGCATTAGTATTATCTCTTTTTGCCACTATCTTACCTCTAAGGGGAACCCTTGGACCCTTGGACTCTGTGCATGCTATTCCTTACTTTGAAATAGCACATACAGAGCCAACTTCCTACAATAGTCCCCCCTTACAAGGAGGAGGATGACATAAACAAGTGGTTTGCTGCACTTGAGAAGGCCTGTATGGTACAGGGGGTCCCTGAAAGGCAGTGGGCTGCTATATTGTGGCTATGTTTCAATGGAAAGGGTAGGGATAGGCTCCTTACTGTTAGAGAAAGTGATGCTAACAATTTTGCAGTTGTGAAGGATGCACTCTTGGATGGATTTGGCTTAACCACTGAACAATACAGGATTAAGTTCAGAGACACCAGAAAAGAGTCCTCACAAGACTGGATAGACTTTGTTGACTGTTCAGTGAA
This sequence comes from Pleurodeles waltl, assembly GCF_031143425.1. Lineage (NCBI taxonomy): Eukaryota > Metazoa > Chordata > Amphibia > Caudata > Salamandridae > Pleurodeles > Pleurodeles waltl. The sequence goes on from NW_027150029.1 coordinate 68,160, forward strand.
GGCCTTGGAACGGTGGTTGCAGTAAAGTTTCCGACTATGAAAGCCTGTATAATCCTATTCTGAGAGAGCATATTCTGCAGACTGTGGGGGTCATTTTGACCCTGGCGGTCCGAGACTGCCAGGGCTAAAAGGACGGAAGCACCGCCAACAGGCTGGCGGTGCTTCCAGCCCTATTACGACCACGGCGGAAGCGCCGCAGTCGCACCGCCGGGGCCGGCGGTTTCCCGCCGTTTTAGCCCTGGCGGTGATAATCCTCCAGGGAAGCGCTGCAAGCAGCGCTGCCCTGGGGATTATGACACCCCTACTGCCAGCCTGTTTCTGGCGGTTTGCACCGCCAGGAAGAGGCTGGCAGTAAGGGGTGTCCTAGAGCCCTTGGGGGACCCTGCACTGCCCATGCCACTGGCATAGGCAGTGCAGGGGCCCCCTAACAGGGCCACGGGCAGCTTTTCACTGTCTGCATAGCGAAAAAGCCGGCTCCTATGTTGCGGCCTCATCCCCGCTGGGCTGGCGGGTGAAAACTTGGTTTGCGCCCAGCGGGAATGTCAAAATGGGGGCCGCGTGAGTGCGGCTGCATTGGCGGCCGCATGGCGGTTACCGCCTAGCGGGCGGCGGTAGCCGCCCGCCAAGGTTGTAATGACCCCCTGTGTGTCTGACTTGTTACACCAATATCTAGTTGACTCAGATCTGACCTCTCCCCAAGAATTGGGAAAGAAGGCAGACAAATGGGTCACAACAAGAGTGAACAGAAAAGTTCATACAGGGGGTGACAAGGATGGCAAGAAGAAAGATGGTAATTCTTCTGACAAGGGTGGGGACAAAAGTAAAAATGAGTCTTCATCAGGCCCACAAAAATCCTCTGGTGGGGGTGGTGGACCCAAATCCTCTTCAAATCAAGTTAAAAGGCCTTGGTGTTATTTGTGTAAAGTCAAAGGCCATTGGACAACTGATGCCAGTTGTCCAAAGAAAAACACCAAACCTCCCACTACCACAACCCCTACTGCAAATTCTAGTGCCCCTAGTAATAGCAGGGGTGGTGGGAGAAAATCTGCAAATAGCCAATCCAAGGGAGTAACTGGGTTCACTTTTGATAATTTAGTTGGGGTTGGTCTTGTTTGGGATACAACAGAGGCTGTATTAGTCTCTGAAGGTGCCATTGATTTGGCCACCTTAATTGCTTTTCCCCTTAATATGGATAAGTACAAGCAACTTCCCCTAATAAACGGTGTTGAGGTTCAGGCCTACAGGGACACAGATGCCAGAGTTACCATGGTAATAGAAAAACAGGTACACCCTGAACAACACCTACTTGGTCACCAGTACCAAGTGACAGACGCTCATAACAACACTCTTAGCCACACCTTGGCTGTTGTGAATCTCAACTGGGGGGGGTTACTGGCCCAAAGAAAGTTGTGGTTGCTTCAGATTTACCTGTAGACTGTCTACTAGGAAATGATTTAGGGGGTTATAACAATCCTCTGCGGTCTTTTTACAAGACCGCCGTGCTGAAGACCACCAGTGGTGGCGGTTTTCGGCTCGACTGTTGGCAGCTCTACGTTGTTTTTCCAACGGAGAGCCGCCAACAGCCATAGTGACGGACGGCAGGGAAGTGGAGGTTACTCCACCTCCACCGCCACGCCAACAGAACACCACCCAACGAATCACGTCCTGTGATTCTGCGTGGCGGTGTTCTGTTGGCAGTGTGGTGTCAGCGGAGCTGCCCCCATGGCTCCCGTCCCCTTCCGGAGGATCGACGGAACAGGTAAGTCGATTGTCCGTTAGGGTAGGGGGGTGGGGGGGTTTGTGTGTTGTGTGCGTGCATGGGGGTGTGCGTGGGTGTATGTAGAGGGAGTGTGTGAGTGCGTGTATGCTTGCAGGGGTGTTGCGTGTTTTGGGAAGGAGTGCGTTTTTATCTGTGGGTATGTCTGTATGGATGTGTGCATGTATGTTTGAATGTGGGTGTGCTTGTCTGACTGTGTGTGTGGATGTTGGCATGTGTGTCGGTGTGTGTGCGTGTATGTGTGTTGGTGGTGCCTGCGTGCGTGTCAGGTGTGTATGAGTAAGGTAATGTAGGGGGTCGGGGTGGGGAGGGGAGTCCTGCCACCCTTGGGGGGTGACAGGGGTGGTGGGGAGTGTAGGACAGGGAGTCAGGGTGGGGGAGACCCCTATCAGTGCCAGGGAAGGAATTCCAAGGCACTTATAGTGCTTACCGCCATGGATTTTATGGTGGTTCCTACCTCTGGAAATCCACGGCGGTAAGCCGGGTCACAACACCGACGGCGGTATTGTCACGGCCGTCAGGCTGAAGACCCAGGTCTCTAGCCCAGTGGTCGACTCCGCCCTGGCGGGCAGAACGGAGAAGCGGCGGATGACCATGGCGGTAACCGCCATAGTCATAATTTTTAAAAAAAGACCGCCAGCCTGTTGGTAGTCTTACTGCCGCTTTAACACCGTCCGCCAGGGTTGTAATGACCCCCTTAGAGACATCAGCTTGGGCAGAAGTGGAGTTGGAGGCTCATGCAGCAATGCTGGGCATTCCTGGGCATATTTTTGCTTTGACAAGGGTTCAGCCCAAAAAGCAAAAAGGACAGGGTAGCTTGGATCCTGGAACAATGGACCAAGTGCTCCCTAAAGCTAGGGGTAGCAAGGGTAAATCCCTACCCACTATCCCTCCCTCTACAAATGATTCTCCTTCTGAGGAAGAAGAATTTCCTCCCTGTGCAGAACCTTCACCAGATAAGCTGGCAGCAGACACTGCTGAGCTTTTGGGTGGAGGGGGGCCTGCCAGGGAAGAGCTGAGTGTGGCACAACAATCCTGTCCCACATTAGAGGGTCTCAGACAGCAAGCTGTGAAACAGCAAAATGGGGATGTCAGTGACTCACAGAGAGTTTACTGGGAGGACAACCTCTTATACACAGAGGCAAGGGACACAAAACCTGGAGCAGCCAGGAGATTGGTCATCCCCCTGCAGTACAAAGAGTTACTCCTACCTCTGGCACATGACATTCCTTTGGCTGGGCATTTGGGCCAGATCAAAACTTGGGAAAGGCTTGTCCCCCTGTTTCACTGGCCTAGGATGTCAGAGGACACTAAAGATTTTTGTAAGTCTTGTGTGACCTGACAAGCCAGTGGCAAGACTGGTGGCACACCAAAGGCTCCCCTTATTCCACTACCTGTGGTTGGGGTCCTCTTTGAAAGGGTAGGGGTTGACATATTTGGCCCCCTTGACCCTCCTACTACTTCAGGCAATAGGTTTATCTTGGTGGTTGTGGACCATGCCACCAGATATCCTGAAGCAATTCCTCTAAGGACCACTACAGCTCCTGCAGTGGCAAAAGCCCTCCTGGGAATCTTTTCCAGGGTGGGTTTTTCAGAAGAGGTTGTATCAGACAGGGGTAGCAACTGTATGTCTGCATACTTGAAAGCTATGTGGAAGGAATGTGGTATAACCTACAAATTCACCACTCCTTAACATCCACAGACTAATGGACTGGTAGAGAGGTTTAATAAAACTCTCAAAGGTATGATAATGGGACTCCCTGAAAAACTCAGGAGGAGATGGGATGTCCTGTTACCTTGCCTCCTTTTTGCTTACATGGAGGTACCTCAGAAAAGGAGTGGGCTTCAGCCCCTTTGAACTCCTCTTTGGACACCCTGTAAGAGGACCTCTAACACTTGTGATGGAGGATTGGGAACAACCTTTAAAAGCTCTCAAACAGGACATAGTGGACTATGTACTTGGCCTAAGATCCAGAATGGCTGAGTACATGAAAAAGGCCAGTAAAAACCTTAAGGCCAGCCAAGAGCTCCAGAAGCAATGGCATGACCAGAAGGCTGTTCTGATTCAGTACCAACCAGGACAGAAGGTGTGGGTATTGGAGCCTGTGGCCCCAAGAGCACTCCAGGACAAATGGAGTGGACCCCATCTAATTGTTGAGAAAAAGGGTGAGGTCACCTATTTAGTTGACCTAGCACTGCCAGGAGTCCCCTTAGGGTGATTCATGTCAACCGTCTAAAACCCTACTATGAGAGGGCTGATCTCACCCTGCTCATGGCAACAGATGAAGGACAGGAAGAAGAGAGTGACTATCTCCCTGATCTCTTCTCCTCCACTAAGGAGGATGCTTTAGTGGAGGGAGTAGTTTTAGCAGATTGTCTGACTGCAGAACAGAAAGACAACTGCATAAATCTCCTTGGACAATTTTCTGAACTCTTTTCAACTGTGCCAGGCACCACATCTTGGTGTGAACACACAATTGATACTGGAGAGAGCTTGCCTGTCAAAAGTAAAATCTATAGGCAGCCTGACCATGTCAGGGACTGCATAAAACAAGAGGTTCAGAAAATGCTTGATGTAGGAGTGGTTGAACCTTCTGAAAGCCCATGGGCGAGTCCTGTGGTGCTTGTACAAAAGCCTCATTCAAAAGATGGAAAAAGGGAGATGAGGTTTTGTGTTGATTACAGAGGGCTCAATCAGATAACAAAAACTGATGCTCACCCTATACCCAGGGCAGAGGAGCTCATAAATACACTGGCATCTGCCAAGTATCTAAGCACCTTTGATTTGACTGCAGGGTATTGGCAGATCAAATTGGCAGAGGATGCTAAACCTAAAACTGCATTTTCAACTATAGGATGGCACTACCAATTTACAGTGATGCCCTTTGGGTTTAAAAATGCACATGCCACTTTTCAGAGGTTGCTGAACACAGTCTTGCAAGGGTTGGAGGCTTTTAGTGCAGCATATCTAGATGATATAGCTGTCTTTAGCTCCACCTGGGATGACCACCTGGTCCACCTTTGGAAGGTTTTGGAGGCCCTGCAAAAGGCAGGCCTCACTATCAAGGCCTCAAAGTGCCACATAGGGTAGGGGAAGGTGGTTTATCTGGGACACCTGGTAGGTGGAGAACAGATTGCACCACTTCAGGGGAAAATCCATACAATCATGGATTGGGTTCCCCCTACAACACAGACCCAGGTGAGAGCCTTTCTAGGCCTCACTGGGTATTACAGGAGATTCATTAAAAACTATGGCTCCATAGCAGCCCCACTTAATGATCTCACCAGTAAAAAGATCCCTAAAAAGGTATTGTGGACAGCTAGCTGTCAGAAAGCTTTTGAGGAGCTCTAACAGGCCACGTTCACTGCACCTGTCCTAAAAAGACCATGTTACTCCAAGAAATTCATTGTTCAAACTGATGCATCTGAATTAAGGTTAGGGGCAGTCTTATCACAACTGAATTCTGAGGGCCAGGATCAAACAGTTGCTTTTATCAGCAGAAGGTGGACCCCTAGAGAAAAGCGTTGGTCTGCCATAGAGAGGGAGGCCTTTGCTGTGGTCTGGGCACTGAAGAAGTTGAGGCCATACCTGTTTGGCACTCACTTTATTGTTCAGACAGACCACAAACCTCTACTTTGGCTAAAACAAATGAAAGGTGAAACCCCTAAATTGTTGAGGTGGTCCATATCTCTACAGGGAATGGACTATACAGTGGAATATAGACCAGGGAGTACCCACTCCAATGCAGATGGACTCTCCAGATATTTCCACATTTCCACGTAGACAATGAAGAATCATCAGGTCATGGGTAGTCTTAATGTCCTTCGTTTGGGCGGGTTGTGTAGGAAAGTACCATCTAGCCTGGCATGTTACCCCCATATTTCACTGTATATATGTTGTTTTAGTCTATTTGTCACTGGGACCATGCCAGGCAGTGCCCCAGTTCTCATAAGTATGTGTCCTGTATGTATTTCCTGTGTGATGCCTAACTGTCTCGATGAGGCTCTGCTAACCAGAACCTCAGTGGTTATGCTCTCTCTGCTTTCCAAATTTGTCACTAACAGGCTAGTGACTAAATTTATCAATTCACATTGGCATACAGGTACACCCATATAATTCCCTAGTATATGGTACTGAGGTACGCAGGGTATTGGGGTTCCAGGAGATCCCTATGGGCTGCAGCATTTCTTTTGCCACCCATAGGGAGCTCTGACAATTCTTACACAGGCCTGCCAGTGCAGCCTGAGTGAAATAACTTCCACGTTATTTCACAGCCATTTACCACTGCTCTTAAGTAACTTGTAAGTCAACTATATGTCTAACCTTCACCTGGTGAAAGTTGGATGCAAAGTTACTTAGTGTGTGGGTACCCTGGCACTAGCCAGGGTGCCACCACATCGTTCAGGGCAAATTCCCCGGACTTTGTGAGTGCAGGGACACCATAACACGCGTGCACTGTACATAGGTCACTACTTATGTACAGCGTCACAATGGAAACTCCGAACATGGCCATGTAATATGTCTAAGATCATGGAATTGGGGACAATTCCATGATCCCCCAGGTCTCTAGCACAAAACCCGGGTACTGCCAAACTGCCTTTCCGGGGTCTCCACTGCAGCTGCTGCCAACCCCTCAGACAGGTTTCTGCCCTCCTGGGGTCCAGGCAGGCCTGGCCCAGGAAAGCGGAACAAAGGACTTCCTCTGAGAGAGGGTGTAACACCCTCTCCCTATGGAAAAAGGTGTGCAGTCTAGGGAGGAGTATCCTCCCCCAGCCTCTGGAAATGCTTTGATGGGCACAGATGGTGCCCATCCCTGCATAAGCCAGTCTACACCTGTTCAGGGATCCCCCAGCCCTGCTCTGGCACGAAACTGGACAAAGGAAAGGGGAGTGACCATTCCACTGACCTGCACCTCCCAGGGGAGGTGCCCAGAGCTCCTCCAGTGTGTCCCAGACCTCTGCCATCTTGGAAACAGAGGTGTTTGTGGCACACTCGACTGCTCTGAGTGGCCAGTGCCAGCAGGTGACGTCAGAGGCTCCTTCTGATAGGCTCTTACCTCTCTTGGTAGCCAATCCTCCTTCCTAGGTAGCCAAACCTCCTTTTCTGGCTATTTAGGGTCTCTGCTTTGGGGATCTCAGCAGATAACGGATGCAAGAGCTCATCAGAGCTCCTCTGCATCTCCCTCTTCACCTTCTGCCAAAGGATCGACCGCTGACTGCTCAGGACGCCTGCAAAACCACAACAAAGTAGCAAGACGACTACAAGCAACCTTGTATCGCTTCATCCTGCCGGCTTTCTCAACTGTTTCCAGGTGGTGCATGCTCTGGGGGTAGCCTGCCTCCTCTCTGCACCAGGAGCTCTGAAGAAATCTCCCATGGGTCGACAGAATCTTCCCCATGCAACCGCAGGCAACAAAAGACTGCATCACCGGTCCCCTCTCAGCATGAAGAGCGTGGTCCCTGGAACTCAGCAACTCTGACCGAATGACTCCCACAGTCCAGTGACTCTTCAGTCCAAGTTTGGTGGAGGTAAGTACTTGCCTCCCCACGCTAGACTGCATTGCTGGGTACCGTGTGATTTGCAGCTGCTCTGGCTCCTGTGCACTATTCCAGGATTTCCTTTGTGCACAGCCAAGCCTGTGTCCCCGACACTCTAACCTGCAGTGCACAACCTTCTGCGTTGTCCTCCGGCATTGTGGGACTCCCTTTTGTGACTTCCAGTGGACTCTGTTTCACTGTTCTTCTACGTGCCTGTTCAGGTCCTTCTTCAGGTGCTGCCTCCTTCTGTGAGGGCTCCCTATGTTGCTGGGTTCCCCCCTCTGTCTCCTCATCCAAGTGGCAACATCCTGGTCCCTCCTGGGCCACAGCAATATCCAAAAACCCTAACCGCGACCCCTTGCAGCTAGCAAGGCTTGTTTGCGGTGTATCTGCGTGGGAATACCTCCGCAAGCCTCTTCACGACGTGGGACATCATTCCTCCAAAGGGGAAGTTCCTAGTCCTCTTCTTTCTTGCAGAACTCCAAGCTTCTTCCAACCAGTGGCAGCTTCCTTGCACCCTCAGCTGTAATTTCCTGGGATCCTGCCCACTCTTGTCACTGTTGCGACTATTGGACTTGGTCCCCTTGTCTTACAGGTACTCAGGTCCAGAAATCTACTGTTGTTGTATTACTGGTGTTTGTTCTTCCTGCATAATCCCCCATCACGACTTCTGTGCTCTCTGAGGGTAGTAGGTGCACTTTACACCTACTTGTCAGGGTCTTGGGGTGGGCTATTTTTCTAACCCTCACTGTTTTCTTACAGTCCCAGCGACCCTCTACAAGCTCACATAGGTTTGGGGTCCATTCGTGGTTCGCATTCCACTTTTGGAGTATATGGTTTGTGTTGCCCCTCTACCTATGTGCTCCAATTGCAATATATTGTAATTTTACACTGCTTGCATTACGTTTCTTGCTATTATCTGCATAATTTTGGTTTTTGTACATATATCTTGTGTATGTAACTTTTCCTCATATTGAGGGTACTCACTAAGATACTTTTGGCATATCATCATAAAAATAAAGTACCTTTATTTTTAGTACTTCTTTGTATTGTGTTTTCTTATGATATTGTGCATATGACACCAGCGGTATAGTAGGAGCTTTACATGTCTCCTAGTTCAGCCTAAGCTTTGCCATAGCTACCTTCTATCAGCCTAAGCTGCTAGAGACACCTCTTCTACACTAATAAGAGATAACTGGACCTGGCACAATGTGTAAGTACCTCTGGAACCCACTACAAGCCAGGCCAGCCTCCTACATTGGTTATGCAGCGGTGGGATAAGTACTTGTAACTACTTACCACTTTGTCACTGTGTACTTTTCATAAGAGAATAATATACAAAACAAGTTCAGTGTATGTACACCTAACCAAAAAGTTTTGCTTTTCTGCTCTTACACTTTCTACTATGTGCTGAAAACTACTCTAAAACTTCTAAAAGTTTCCACAAAGTTTGAAAAAGTTGTTTTCTCTGTTCTTTAAAAAGTTCTAAAACTTTTTCTTTCTTCTCACTGTCTCTAAACCTTCTCCTATCATGTCTGATGTAGAGTCTGCTCTTAAAATGATCAATACTACCTATGACAATTTGAATTACAAGAGCCTTAGGAGTCTCTGCTTAGATAGAGGTTTAGTGATAGGAAAGAACCCCACAAAAGAATTTCTATATAACATGCTTATTGTGAATAATGAGTCCCAAGCAGGCACTTCAAATGAGAAGTTAATGGATGGCTCCCATTCTGACTCAGGGGATCTCCTTGAGGGAGGTGGATAGGGTTCTGTTCCAAATCTGCCCCTTAGCAGACCACCTAGTAATGCTGGTAGTAATAAAGACTCCCACCATAGTAGGGGTGTTTTTATTCCTGGAGGCCAGGTTATTAGAGTCCAGTCAGTTAGGGACAGATCTCCCTCTGTTGTTTCCAATTTATCCTCTGTGTCCAAGCATTCCCAACACACCCACCCTGAAGACAACATGTTAGAAAGGGAACTCAAAAAGTTGAGAATGGAAGATACCAGACTGAAGCTTAAACAGCAACAGCTGGCTCTAGTGAGGGAGTCCCTAGACCTGGAGAAGGAGAGACAGAGATTGAGGTTAGGACTCCATGGTGGCAGCAATGGCAGTATTCCTGATAGTAATCCTGTTAGAGAGCATGATTCCAGGAATCTGCACAAGATAGCCCCCCCTTACAAGGAGGGGGATGACATAAACAAGTGTTTTGCTGCACTCGAGAGGGCCTGTATGGTACAGGGGGTCCCTCAAAGGCAGTGGGCTGCTATATTGTGGCTATCTTTCAACAGAAATGGTAGGGATAGGCTCCTTACTGTTAGAGAAAGTGATGCTAACAATTTTGCAGTTTTGAAGGCTGCACTCTTGGATGGATTTGGCTTAACCACTGAATAATACAGGATTAAGTTCAAAGACACCAGAAAAGAGTACTCACAAGACTGGATAGACTTTGTTGACTGTTGAGTGAAGGCCTTGGAAGGGTGGTTGCATGGCAGTAACGTTTCTGACTATGAAAGCCTGTATAATCTTATTATGAGAGAGCATGTTCTGAATAACTGTGTGTCTCACTTGTTACACCAATATCTAGTGGACTCAGATCTGACCTCTCCCTAAGAATTGGGAAAAAAGGCAGATAAATGGGTCAGAACAAGAGTGGACAGAAAAGTTTATACAGGGGGTGACAAGGATGGCAAGAAGAAGGAAGGTAAGTCTTCTGACAAGGGTGGGGACAAAAGTAAAAATTAGTCTTCATCAGGCCCACAAAAATCCTCTGTTGGGGGTGGTGGGTCCAAATCCTCTGCAAATCAAGTTAAACAGCCTTGGTGTTATTTGTGTAAAGTCAAAGGTCATTGGACAACTGATGCCAGTTGTCCAAAGAAAAACACCAAACCTCCCACTACCACAACCCCTACTGCAAATTCTAGTGCCCCTAGTAATAGCAGTGGTGGTGGGAGCAAATCTGCAAATAGCCAATCCAAGGGAGTAGCTGGGCTCACTTTTGGTAATTTAGTTGGGATTGGTCTTGTTAGGGATACCACAGAGGCTGTATTAGTCTCTGAAGGTGCCATTGATTTGGCCACCTTAGTTGCTTGTCCCCTTAATGTGGATAAGTACAAGCAACTTCCCCTAATAAACGGTGTTGAGGTTCAGGCCTACAGGGCCACAGGTGCCAGTGTTACCATGGTAATAGAAAAACTGGTACACCCTGAACAACACCTACTTGGTCACCAGTACCAAGTGACAGACGCTCATAACAACACTCTTAGCCACCCCAAGGCTGTTGTGAATCTCAACTGGGGGGGTTACTGGTACAAAGAAAGTTGTGGTTGCTTCAGATTTACCTGTAGACTGTTTACTAGGAAATGATTTAGGGGGTCATTACAACCTCGGCGGTCTTTTTACAAAACCGCCGAGGGACCGCCGTGCTGAAGACCGCCAGTGGTGGCGGTTTTCCGCTCGGCGTATTATGACTGTTGGCAGCTCTACGTTGTTTTTCCGACAGAGAGCCGCCAACAGCCATAGTGACGGGCGGCGGGGAAGTGGAGGTTACTCCACCTCCACCGCCACGCCAACAGAACACCGCCCAACGAATTATGTCCTGTGATTCTGCGCGGCGGTGTTCTGTTGGCGGTGTGGTGTCGGCGGAGCTGCCCCCATGGCTCCCGCCCCCTCCCGGAGGATCGACGGAACAGGTAAGTTGATCGTCCGTTAGGGGAGGGAGGTGGGGGGGTGTTGTGTGCGTGCATGGGGGTGTGCGTGGGTGTATGTAGAGGGGGTGTATTAGTGCGTGTATGCTTGCAGGGGTGTTGCGTGTTTTGGGAATGAGTGCGTGTATGTCTGTGGGTATGTCTGTATGGATGTGTGCATGTATGTTTGAATGTGGTTGTGCGTGTCTGACTGTGTGTGTGGATGTTGGCATGTGTGTCGGTGTGTGTGCGTGTATGTGTGTCGGTGGTGCCTGCGTGCGTGTCGGGTGTGTATGGGTAAGGTAATGTAGGGGGTCGGGGTGGGGAGGGGGGTCCTGCCACCCTTGGGGGGTGGCAGGGGTGGTGGGAGGTGTAGGAGAGGGAGTCAGGGTGGGGGTGGGGGTGGGGGAGACCCCTATCAGTGCCAGGGAAGGAATTCCCTGGCACTGATAGTGCTTACCGCCATGGATTTTATGGTGGTTCCTACCTTTGGAAATCCACGGCGGTAAGCCGGGTCACAATACGGGCGGCGGTATTGTCACGGCCGTCGGGCTGGAGACCCAGGTCTCTTCGCCGGCGGTCGACTCTGCCCTGGCGGGTGTGACGGAGAAGCGGCGGATGACCATGGCGGTAACCGCCATGGCCAAAATTTAAAAAAAAAGACCGCCAGCCTGTTGGCGATCTTACCGCCGCTTTAACACCGTCCGCCAGGGTTGTAATGACCCCCTTAGAGACATCAGCTTGGGCAGAAGTGGAGTTGGAGGCTCATGCAGCAATGCTGGGCATTCCTGGGCATATTTGTGCTTTGACAAGGGTTCAGGCCAAAAAGCAAAAAGGACAGGGTAGCTTGGATCCTGGAACAATGGACCAAGTGCTCCCTAAAGCTCGGGGTAGCAAGGGTAAATCCCTACCCACTATCCCTCCCTCTACAGATGATTCTCCTTCTGAGGAAGAAGAATTTCTTCCCTGTGCAAAACCTTCACCAGATGAGCTGGCAGCAGACACTGCTGAGCGTTTGGGTGGAGGGGGGCCTGCCAGGGAAGAGCTGAGTGTGGCACAACAATCCTGTACCACATTAGAGGGTCTCAGACAGCAAGCTGTCAAACAGCAAAATGGGGATGTCAGTGACTCACATAGAGTTTACTGGGAGGACAACCTCTTATACACAGAGGCAAGGGACCCAAAACCTGGAGCAGCCAGGAGATTGGTCATTCCCCTGCAGTACAGAGAGTTCCTTCTACCTCTGGCACATGACATTCCTTTGGCTGGGCATTTGGGCCAGATCAAAACATGGAAAAGGCGTGTCCCCCTGTTTCACTGGCCTAGGATGTCAGAGGACACTTGTGACCGAGCCGGCCCGAACACATCTCTGCCAGCGTCATCCGACTCCATGTCGGGCAAACCCGACACAGCAGTTCCACGTTCCCATGTTGCCATGGGAACGCTCTCGGCCTCGAGGACTTCCGGGCCATCGAGAGTGAGAAGGGGAAGGTACGCGAACAGCGAGGAGAGGGAGTTGAAGGAGAGAACGAGTGTGAGCCGAATCCAGGAGCAGAGGAGCAGAGCGACGAGACAGGCGAGGAAGCAGCCGAAGCAGGAGACGAGGAGAAGGAGAGCACACACGGAGAAGAACCGGAGCCGGAAAACCGAGGAGCCAGCCACGACCCCGGAGGGTCGTGGCTTGCAAAGGTACGCTCCCTCCTGGGGACAAGAGAACTTAAAGCTAAAAAGGCACTGGGAAAGGGATTTGGGGAGTTGTGAGAGGTAAAAAGGGAAGGGGTGCAGGCTCAGTAATAAAAGGGGAGACTGGCTATCTTGCGCAACCCGGGAGCACGGTGTGTTCACTAAACCCCGTCACCACTATCTATTATCCCTTGCACTGGTACCTCGGCACTCTATCCCTATTCCCCTACATCCCTTTTCCCCTGTTCTATAGGAAGAGTAACCCCAGAAACACCCAGTCACTTTCCTTGGCGTTCTTCTGTTTTCTTACCGGTAACCCACTGGAGCCTCCCGAGTTCCCCAGAATTCACCGACCTAGGAAGCAAGAAGAAGAAGAAAGACAGAGTTACAAGAAGAGAAGAACCACAGCCCAAAGACCCTATAGTAGACTGTAATCTTTTGGAACCAAAGAAAAGTAAAAGGAGAAACAATAAAAAAACCTTTACTTACCGTACTACCCGATCCCAGTCTGGTTTATACCGTTCAGCCTGCCACAACACTAAAGATTTGTGTAAGTCTTGTGTGACCTGCCAAGCCAGTGGCAAGACTGGTGGCACACCATAGGCTCCCCTTATTCCACTACCTGTGGTTGGGGTCCCCTTTGAAAGGGTAGGGGTTGACATAGTTGGCCCCCTTGACCCTCCTACTTGCTTCAGGCAATAGGTTTCTCTAGGTGGTTGTGGACCATGCCACCAGATATCCTGAAGCAATTCCTCTAAGGACCACTACAGCTCCTGAAGTGGCAAAAGCACTCCTGGGAATCTTTTCCAGGGTGGGTTTCCCAAAAGAGGACGTAGCAGACAGAGGTAGCAACTTTATGTCTGCATCCTTGAAAGCTATGTGGAAGGAATGTGGTGTAACCTACAAATTCACCACTCCTTATCATCCACAGACTAATGGACTGGTAGAGAGGTTTAATAAAACTCTCAAAGGTATGATAATGGGACTCCCTGAAAAACTGGTAGCCTCCCCTAGCCTCTGGAAATGTTTTGAATGGCACAGATGGTGCCTTCCTTGCATAAGCCAGTCTACCCCGGTTCAGGGATCCCCCAAGCCCTGCTCTGGCGCAAAAGTAGATAAAGGAAAGGGGAGTGACCACTCCCCTAACCAGCATCTCCTAAGGGGAGGTGCCCAGAGCTCCTCCAGTGTATCCCAGACCTCTGCCCTCTTGGATGTAAAGGTGTGAGTGCACAATGGACACCTCTGAGTGGCCAGTGCCAGCAGGTGACGCCAGAGACCCTTCCTGATAGGTTCTTACCTCTCTCTATAACCAATCCTCTTCTGAGGACTATTTAGGGTCTCTCCTGTGGGTTTGTCATCAGATAACGAATGCAAGGACTCCCTTTTGTTGTGCTGAGACGATTGCTGTGCTCAGATATTCTGAATGCCTGGTCAGGTGCTTCTGTGGGTGCTGCCTGCTTCTGCGTGGGCTCTCTGTGTTGCTGAGTGCCCCCTCTGTGACTCTTGGACTTGGTGCCCTTCCTTTGCAGGTCCTCAGGTCCAGGAATCAGTCTTCAGTGCTTTACAGTCAGTTGTTGCCTTTTCAGAATCCCCTATCTCGACATTACTGTCTTCCTGGGGTAGTAGGGTTACCTTACTCCTACTTTTCAGGGTCTTGGGGTGGGGTATCTCCTACACCCTTAGTGTTTTCTTACATTCCCAGCAACCCTCTACATACTACAATAGGCCTGGGGTCCATTTGTGGTTAGCATTCCACTTTTGGAGTATATGGTTTGTGTTGCCCCTAGGCCTATTGTCTCCTATTGCATTCTTTTGTGTTCTACAGTATTTGCACTACTTTGCTAACTGTTTACTTACCTGATTTTTGTCTGTGTGTATATTTTGTGTATTTTACTTACCTCCTAACGGAGTATATCCTCTGAGATGCTTTTGGCATATTGTCACTAAAATAAAGTACCTTTATTTTTAGTAACTCTGAGTATTGTGTTTCTTATGATATAGTGCTAAGTGATATTAGTGGTATAGTAGGAGCTTTTCATGTCTCCTAGTTCAGCCTAAGCTGCTCTGCTATAGCTAACTCTATCAGCCTAAGCTGCTATAACACTACTAATCTACTAATAAGGTATAACTGGACCTGTCACAAGGTGTAAGTACCACAAGGTACCCACTATAAACCAGGCCAGCCTCCAACATTGGTGGCAGCAGTGGGATAAGTACTTGTAACTGCTTTACCACTTTGTCATTGGTGCTTTTCATCAGAAAAACATATACCAAATACTTCAGAACATACACAGTAACCTAAACAGTTAAACTTTCCTTCTCTAAAACTTTCTACAAAATTTCTGAAAAGTTTCTGAAAACTTTTACAAGTTTTCAAAAGTTTTCAAAAGTTTTTTCTCTGTTCTTTCTTTCTCTTTCTGTCCTCAAACTTTTCTGTCATGTCTGCAGTAGAGCTTACTCCCACAGTTGTCCAGGTAACCTATGGGAATCTAAACTTTAAAAGTTTGAGCGATCTCTGCATTGAAATAGGTTTAGCAATTGATAGGAATCCTACAAAAGATCTCCTCCTTAGCCTTCTCCTACAAAGTGTCCAGAAC
Organism: Pleurodeles waltl; assembly: GCF_031143425.1. NCBI lineage: Eukaryota > Metazoa > Chordata > Amphibia > Caudata > Salamandridae > Pleurodeles > Pleurodeles waltl. Next base: position 83,442 of record NW_027150029.1, read on the forward strand.
CAGTCTGGCCCATCCCAGGATCAGGAGGAAGAGGAGGGGGGTACACAGCCAGACTCAGAGGAGTCCCCTGAGGATGCTGGGGAGGGTTCTTCCAAGGACCTGCCAGCTAACAGGCCACCTAGTGACACTGGTAGTGGGAGGGGGTCACACACTAGTAGGGCACCTTTCACTCCTAAAGGCCAGGTTACTAGGGTCCAGCCAGTTAGGGACAGGTCCAACTCTGCCAATTCCCACATTTCATCTGTGTCTCACAACTCCCAAGCCTCCCACCCTGAGGATAACTTAATGGAAAGGGACCTCCGAAAGCTGAGGTTGGAAGAGGCCAGGCTGAAGCTTAAACAGCAGCAGCTGGCCTTAGATAGGGAATCTCTGGATGTGGAAAGGGAAAGGCAGAGGTTAGGGTTAGTTCCCCATGGTGGCAGCAGCAGTGTTTTCATATAGTAATCCTGTTAGAGAGCAAGATTCCAGAAACCTGCATAAGATAGTTCCCCCTTACAAGGAGGGGGATGACATTAACAAGTGGTTTGCTGCACTTGAGAGGGCCTATATGGTACAGTTGGTCCCTCAAAGGCAGTGGGCTGCTATCTTGTGGCTATCTTTCACTGGTAAGGGTAGGGATAGGCTCCTTACTGTTAGAGAAAGTGATGTTAATAACTACAAAGTTGTGAAGGATACACTCTTGGATGGATTTGGCTTAACCACTGAACAATACAGGATTAAGTTCAGAGACACCAAAAAAGAGTCCTCTCAAGACTGGATAGACTTTGTAGACTGTTCAGTGAAGGCCTTGGAGGGTTGGTTACATGGCAGTAAGGTGACTGACTATGAAAGCCTGTATAATCTAATCCTGAGAGAGAATATTTTGAACACTTGTGTGTCTGATTTGGTGCACCAGTACTTGGTAGACTCAGATCTGACCTCTCCCCAAGAATTGGGAAAGAAGGCAGACAAATGGGTCAGAATAAGAGTGAACAGAAATGTTCATACAGGGGGTGACAAGGATGGCAAGAAGAAGGATGGTAAGTTTTCTGACAAGGGTGGGGACAAAGATAAAAAACATTCTGAGTCTTCATCAGGCCCACAAAAATCCTCTGGGGGTGGTGGGTCCAAATCCTCTTCTCACAATCAGAAAAAGCAATGGTGTTATTTGTGTAAAATAAAAGGCCATTGGGCAAGTGATGCAACTTGTCCAAAGCAAAACACCAAGGCTCCCACTACCACAACCCCAACTGCAACCTCTAGTGCCCCTAGTAATGGCAGTGGGAAGCCTACTACTAATAGCCAATCCAAGGGTGCGGCTGGGCTAACTATTGGCAGTGTAGTTGGGGTTGGTCTTGTTAGGGAGACCACAGAGGCTGTTTTAGTCTCTGATGGTGGCATTGACTTTGCCACCTTGGTTGCTTGTCCCCTTAATATGGGTAAGTACAAGCAACTACCCCTATATAATGGTGTTGAGGTTGAGGCCTACAGGGACACAGGAGCCAGCGTAACTATGTTTATAGAGAAACTGGTTCACCCTGATCAACACCTACTTGGTCAGCAGTACCAAGTGACTGATGCTCACAATAACACTCTTAGCCACCCCATGGCTGTTGTGAATCTCAACTGGTTACTTTTCCAAAGAAAGTTGTGGTAGCCACTGAATTACCTGTAGATTGCTTACTAGGCGATGGTTTGGACACATCAGCTTGGGCTGAAGTGGAGTTGGAGGCTCATGTAGCAATGCTGGTCATTCCTGGGCATATTTTTGCTTTGACAAGGGCTCAGGCCAAAAAGCAAAAAGAACAGGGAAACTTGGATCCTAGCACAATGGACCAAGTGGTCCCAAAAGCTAGGGGTAGAAAGGGTAAATCCTTGCCCACTGTCCCTCCCTCACCAGAAGATTCCCCTTTTGAGGAAGAGGAATCCTCTCCCTGTGCTGAACCTACACCAGATGAGCTGGCAGCAGACACTGCTGAGCTTTTGGTGCAGTGGCCCTGCTAGGGACGAGCTGAGTGTGGCAAAGCAGACCTGTCCCACACTAGAGGGGTTGAGACAGCAAGCTGTCAAACAGCAGAATGGGGATGTCAGTGATAGCCATAAGGTGTATTGGGAAGACAACCTCCTGTATACTGAGTCAAGGGGCCCTAAACCTGGAGCTGCGAGGAGATTGGTCATCCCTCTGCAATACAGAGTTTCTTCTTACCTTGGCACATGACATTCCTTTGGCTGGGCATTTGGGCCAAAGTAAAACTTGGGACGGGCTTGTTCCCCTGTTTCACTGGCCTCATATGTCAGAGGACATCAAAGAGTTTTGTCACTCTTGTGTGACCTGCCAAGCCGGTGGCAAGACTGGTGGCACTCCAAAGGCCCCCTTAATTCCCCTTCCAGTGGTTGGGGTGCCCTTTGGAAGTGTAGGGGTTGACGCAGTTGGCCCCCTTTACCCTCCAACAGCTTCAGGCAATAGGTTTATCCTTGTGTTAGTGGACCATGCCACTAGGTACCCTGAAGCAATCCCCTTAAAGACCACTACAGCTCCTGCAGTGGCAAAGGCCCTCTTGGGAATATTTTCCAGAGTGGGCTTCCCTAAGGAAGTGGTGTCAGACAGAGGTAGTAACTTCATGTCTACATACCTCAAAGCAATGTGGAAGGAGTGTGGTGTAACATAAAAGATCACTACTCCTTATCATCCACAAACAAATGGTCTGGTTGAGAGGTTTAATAAAACTCTCAAAGGTATGATAATGGGACTCCCAGAAAAACTCAGAAGGAGATGGGATTTCCTGTTACCTTGCCTCCTTTTTGCTTACAGGGAGATACCCAAAAAAGGACTGGGCTTTCGCCCCTTTGAACTCCTCTTTGAGCACCCTGTGAGAGGTCCCCTTGCTCTTGTTAAGGAGGGTTTGAAACAACCTTTAAAAGCTCCTAAACAGGACATTGTGGATTATGCACCTGGCCTAAGATCAAGAATGGCTGAGTAAATGAAAAAGCCCAGTAGAAACCTTCAGGACAGCCAGGAGCTGCAAAAGCAATGGCAAGACCAGAAGGCTGTCCTGACCGAGTACCACCCAGGACAGAAGGTGTGGGTATTGGAGCCTGTGGCTCCAAGAGCACTCTAGGACAAATGGAGTGGACCCCATCTAATTGTTGAGAAAAAGGGTGAGGTTACCTACTTGGTAGACATGGGCACTGCCAGGAGTCCCCTTAGGGTGCTCCATGTCAACCGCCTAAAACCCTACTATGACAGGGCTGATCTCACCCTGCTCATGGCAACTGTTGAGGGACAAGAAGAAGAGAGTGACCCTCTCCCTGATCTCTGCTCAACCACTGAAGCTGATGGCTTAGTGGAGGGGGTAGTACTAACAGATTGTCTAACTGCTGAGCAGAAAGATAACTGTGCAAATCTTTTAAGTCAGTTTTCTGAACTCTTCTCACTGATACCAGGTACCACTACTTGGTGTGAGCATACAATCAATACTGGAGACAGTTTACCTGTCAAAAGTAAGATTTATAAGCAGCCTGACCATGTCAGGGACTGTATTAAACAAGAGGTTCAGAAAATGTTAGACTTAGGAGTGATTGAGCCTTCAGAAAGCCCATGGGCAAGCCCAGTGGTGCTTATTCCTAAACCTCACAGTAAGGATGGTAAAAGAGAGATGAGATTTTGTGTGGACTATAGAGGGCTCAACCAAGTGACCAAGACAGGTGCTCACCCTAATTCCAGGGCAGAATATCTGATAGATACACTGGCTTCTGTCAAGTATCTAAGCACTTTTGATTTAATTGCAGGGTATTGGCAGATTAGGTTATCAGAAGATGCAAAACCTAAAACTGCATTCTCAACCATTGGAGGGCACTATCAATTCACTGTGATGCCCTTTGGTCTGAAAAATGCACCTGCCACTTTTCAAAGGTTGGTGAATACAGTATTGCAAGGGTTGGAAGCTTTTATTGCAGCACATCTAGATGATATAGCTGTCTTTAGCTCCACCTGGGATGATCACCTTGTCCACCTGTGGAAAGTGTTAGAGGCCCTGCAAAAGGCAGGCCTCACTATCAAGGCCTCAAAGTGCCAGCTAGGGCAGGGAAAGTGGTTTATCTGGGCCACCTGATAGGTGGGGAACAGATTGCACCACTGCAGGGGAAGATCCAAACTATCATGGAATGGGCTCCCCCTACAACTCAAACCCAGGTGAGAGCCTTTTTAGGCCTCTCAGGGTACTGTAGGAGGTTTGTTAAGAATTATGGCTCCATTGCAACTCCTCTTAATGACCTCACTAGTAAACAGATGCCCAAAAAAGTATTGTGGACAGCTAGCTGTCAAAAAGCTTTTGATAAGCTCAAACAGGCCATGTGTTCTGCACCTGTTCTAAAAAGCCCTTGCTACTCCAAAAAGATCATAGTCCAGACTGATGCTTCTTATTTGGGGGTTGGGGCAGTCCTATCACAGCTTAATACTGAGGGCCAGGATCAACCTGTTGCGTTTATCAGCAGAAGGTTGACCCCTAGAGAAAAGTGTTGGTCTGCAATAGAGAGGGAGGCCTTTGCTGTGGTCTGGGCACTGAAAAAGTTGAGACCATACCTGTTTGGTACTCACTTTATTGTTCAGACAGACCACAAACCTCTATTTTGGCTAAAACAAATGAAAGGTGAAAACCCTAAATTGTTGAGCTGGTCCATCTCCCTACAGGGAATGAACTATACAGTGGAACATAGACCTGGGAGTTCCCACTCTGTTGCAGATGGACTCTCCAGATATTTCCACTTAGACAATGAAGACTCATCTTGGCAAGGTTAGCCTTATTGTCCCTCGTTTGGGGGGGTTGTGTAGGAAAGTACCATCTTGCCTGGCATGTTGCCCCCATTTTTACTATATTTATGTTTGTTTCTGCCTGTGTCACTGGGATCCTGCTAGCCAGGACCCCAGTGTTCATAAGATATGCCCTGTATGTATTCCCTGTGTGGTGCCTAACTGTATCACTGAGGCTCTGCTACGCAGATCCTCAGTGTTTATGCTCTCTGATTTTAAACTTGTCACTGCAGGCTAGTGAATAATTTTACCAATTCTGATTGGCACACTGGTACACTCTTATAATTCCCTAGTATGTGGTACCTAGGTACCCAGGGTATTGGGGTTCCAGGCGATCCCTATGGCCTGCAGCATTTATTTTGCCACCCATAGGGAGCTCAGACAATTCTTACACAGGACTGCCACTGCAGCCTGAGTAAAATAACATCCACGTTATTTCACAGCCATTTTACACTGCACTTAAGTAACTTATAAGTCACCTATATGTCTAACCCTCACTTAGTGAAGGTTGAGTGCAAAGTTACTTAGTGTGAGGGCACCCTGGCACTAGCCAAGGTGCCCCCACATCATTCAGGGCAAATTCCCCGGACTTTGTGAGTGTGGGGACACCATTACATGAGTGAACTTCATAGAGGTCAATACCTATATGTAGCGTCACAATGGTAACTCTGAACATGGCCATGCAACATGTCTAGGATCATGGATTTGTCACCCCAATGCCATTCTGGTATTGGGGGGACAATTCCATGCATCCCCGGGGCTCCAGCTTAGAGCCTGGGTACTGCCAAACTAACTCTCCGATTTTTTCTCTGCAGCTACCGCTGCTGCCAACCCTCAGACAGGATTCTGCCCCCCTGGGGCCTGGGTAGCCCAGTCACAGGAAGGCAGAACAAAGGAGAGGCTGTTATACCCTCTCTCTTTGGAAATAGGTGTGAAGGGCCTGAGAGGAGTAGCCTCTCCTGGCCTCTGGAAATGCTTTGAAGGGCACAGATGGTGCCCTCCTTTCATAAGCCAGTCTACACTGGTTCAGGGATATCCCCAGCCCTGATCTGGCACAAAACTGGACAAAGGAAAGGGGAGTGACCACTCCCCTAACCAGCTCCTCCCAAAGGGAGGTGCCCAGAGCTCCTCCAGTGTGTCCCAGACCTCTGCCATCTTGGATGCAGAGGTGTGAGGGCACAATGGACACCACTGAGTGGCCAGTGCCAGCAGGTGACGTCAGAGACCCCACCTGATAGGTGCTTACCTCTCTCTGTAGCCAATCCTCCTCTGAGGGCTATTTAGGGTCTCTCCTCTGGGTTTCTCATCAGATAACGAATGCAAGAGCTCACCAGAGTTCCTCTACACTTCCTTCTTTGACTTCTGCCAAGGATCGACCGCTGACTGCTCCAGGACGCCTGCAAAACCGCAACAAAGTAGCAAGACGACTACCAGCAACATTGTAGCACCTCATCCTGCCTGCTTTCTCGACTGTTTCCTTGTGGTGCATGCTCTGAGGGCTGTCTGCTTTCACCCTACACTGGAAGCCAAGAAGAAATCTCCAGTGTGTGGACGGAATCTTCCCCCTGCCAACGCAGGCACCAAACTTCTGCATCAATGGTCCTCTTGGTCCCCTCTCATCTTAACGAGCATGATCCATGGAACACAGGAACTCGATCCAAGTTTCCCCGACAGTCCAGTGGCCCTTCTGTCCAAATTTGGTGGAGTTAAGTCCTTGCCTCCCCACACAAGACAGTACACCTGTGCACTGAGTGAACTGCAGCTGCTAGGACTTCTGTGCACTTTTGAAAAACTTCCTTTGTGCACAGCCTAGCCCAGGTCCCCAGCACTCCGTCCTGCATTGCCCGACTTGCTGAGATGGACTCCGACTTCGTGGGACCCTCTTTTGTTGTGCTGAGATGACCGCTGTGCTCATATCTTCTGAATGTCTGTTCAGGTGCTTCTGTGGGTGCTGCCTGCTTCTGCGTGGGCTCTCTATATTGCTGAGCACCCCACTGTCTCCTCCTCCAAGGGGCGGCCTCCTGGTCCTTCCTGGGCCCAGGCAGCACCCAAAACCTTCAACCGTGACTCTTGCAGCTAGTAAGGCCTGTTTGTGGTCTTTTTGCGTGGAAACAACTCTGCATCCCCCAGCCCACCGTGGGACATCTTCTGACCAAAGGAGAAGTTCCTGGCACCTTCTGTTATTGCAGAACCTTTGGCTTCTTCCACCCAGAGGCAGCCCTTTTGCACCTTCACCCTGGGTTTAGTGGGCTCCTGCCCCCCTGGACACTTGCATGTCTCTTGGACTTGGTCCCCTTCCTTTGCAGGTCCTCAGGTCCAGGAATCAGTCTTCAGTGCTTTGCAGTCAGTTGTTGCCTTTGCAGAATCCCCTATCTCGACTTTACTGTCTTTCTGGGGTAGTAGGGTAACTTTACTCCTACTTTTCAGGGTCTTGGGGTGGGGTATCTTGTATAACCTTAGTGTTTTCTCACACTCCCAGCAGCCCTCTACACACTACAATAGGCCTGGGGTCCATTTGTTGTTCGCATTCCACTTTTGGAGTATATGGTTTGTGTTGCCCCTAGGCCTATTGTCTCCTATTGTATTCTATTGTGTTCTACAGTATTTGCACTACTTTGCTAACTGTTACTTACCTGATTTTTGTCTGTGTGTATATTTTGTGTATTTTACTTACCTCCTAAGGGAGTATATACTCTGAGATACTTTTGGCATATTGTCACTAAAATAAAGTACCTTTTTTTAGTAATTCTGAGTATTGTGATTCTTATGATATAGTGCTAAGCGATATAAGTGGTATAGTAGGAGATTTGCATTTCTCCTAGTTCAGCCTAAGCTGCTCTGCTATAGCTACCTCCATCAGCCTAAGCTGCTAGAACACTACTAATCTACTAATAAGGGATAACAGGACCTGGCACAAGGTGTAAGTACCACAAGGTACCCAACATTAAGCCAGACCAGCCTCCTACAATGGGCTTGCAAATAATTCCCCTTAGTTTCTCGCTACTATCTGCCTCATGGTCAGTGCATAATTGTCTTCCTGCTCAGGCCCAGCAGTACCCACTCTCGTCGGGTCCCAAAAGACTGGGATCACTTTCCTCACCCTCGCTAGTTGTCTCACTGTCCAGAACTGCTATGAATCTCCCTGACACTCGAGTGTGTTCCCTGGAGCCAGTGGGAGTGCACATTCTTCGTGCCATTGAGGCTCGTGGCCTGAACATGATGGATGGGGGTCAAACTTCAGGGAGCCCTAGCGCTGGGCTGGGGTGGTGCTGGGAGCGCCTGGGCTTCTCAGCCTCTTAGACTGTCATGCCTAGATCTAAAAGCTTGTTGTTCGGTAAGGGCCCCTTGGGTTACCTCAACCGGCAAATTGGTGTAACCTAATGCAGGGATATCAAGTATCAGGGAGAGCACCGCCATTCCTGCATGTGGCGGGGGAGGTGTGGAAGTCTTCTTTCTGATTGCATGTTAGTGTTATCGGCCTGGTCCTCCTCGAAGATGGCCAGCAATTCTAGTAATGCTTCTCTTTTGTCCTTCTTTTGTCCAGTGTATTTTGTTTGTATGTGTTTTCTCGTTTGTTCAATTATGTTTGTGTCAAAGGTTCCTTCTTTTGGCAAAGGGAACACGTGTGCCTTAGTGTCTGTGTGTGCAATTTGTGGTGAAACTTGTCAAGCTTTTTAGCCTGTGTGGGGAACTGGGTTTGTATATCTTTTATAGGCCATTCCATGATAATTTTGGGTAGTCTTTTAGGGGACAGTTATTCCTTTAGCTTTTATGTTTTTAAGGGGAATCTTAAGTTATACGCGTCTAACTTTTTTCTGGTTTTAGGGAATCTTAAGTTTTAGTCTGGCAGTGGGGCAATATACACATGGGGATAACTAGTTCTAATCTGGTAGTGGGAAAGATATACACTGGGATTGCTAAATCTAATGAGCTCAATGTTGTTTACGGATGCATTAAAATAAACATTTAACAAAAGCAAATGACAATGCATATGAAGTATCAGAACCTGGAAGAAAGTGAAGTTGGTAATTCAGAATTATGAAATTTGGCATCAAAATAGTGAGATTTACTGTGGTATCAAATAGCAATTTGTGAGAATTAGCAACATCTTCATAGCACATTAAGGCCCTCATTCCGACCCTGGCAGTTTGAAACCGCCAGGGTGGAGGGCAACGGAAGCACCGCCAACAGGCTGGCGGTGCTTCCAGGGCTATTCTGACCGCGGCGGTAAAGCCGCGGTCAGAAAAGGGGATCCGGCGGTTTCCCGCCGGATTTACCCTGGCCCAGGGAATCCTCCATGGCGGTGCTGCTTGGGGATTCCGACCCCCTTCCTGCCAGGAACAGGATGGTGGGAATGGGTGTCGTGGGGCCCCTGGGGGCCCCTGCTCTGCCCATGCCACTGGCATGGGCAGTGCAGGGGCCCCTAACAGGGCCCCACAAAGATTTTCACTGTCTGCTTAGCAGACAGTGAAAATCGCGACGGGTGCTACTGCACCCGTCGCACCCCTGCAACTCCGCCGGCTCCATTCGGAGCCGGCTTCCTCGTTGCAGGGTCTTTCCCGCTGGGCCGGTGGGCGCTCCTTTGGCGGGTGCCTGCCGGCCCAGCGGGAAAGCCAGAATGGCCGCCGCGGTCGTTTGACCGCGGTGCGGTCATTCGCCGGTGACCGCCATAGTCATTGAAAAACACGAACTTAAGACAAACACAGTTAAATTAATTTACCAGCATCACAATATCAAAACTACACCATTTCAACTGGCATGAAGAAAAACTGACAAGGCACAAAAAAACATAAAGGGACGTCCTTGTCAAAAGTACCTTAGCCTGCTCCTACCACAAGCTATCATGTGACCATGGGAAGTCCTGCGCAGTGATTGGGACTAAGGGAGCCTGATAATCTTGTCGATATTTTGCTTCAGAGCAGAGATAACAACAATGTATGTGGAGAAAGAAAGAAATAATTTCAATAACCGTAGGCCCCTCTTGACCAAACACAAACAATGCCTAATCTCTTGTATTTACGTCCAAATCACATCCTATGTCATAACCAAGGGTCATGCGTACCATCTGTGTCATGCTGAGCAGTCCAAGCGAACACACCTCTCACTTCTTTCAGATACCAACAGTATTAAGAAACCAATAGTATAAAGAAAACCTGTTTACCCTAATAAGATTGAGCTGTGGGCTCCATATTACACCCAGAACCTATGCGTACCGTAAGTGTAGTCAAGCATTGAGGCCTCATTCCTATATCACAGCCAGGGCCTATGTGTACCATCTGTTCCATGTCCAGCAGTCCAAGCGATCAGCAACAAAATAATACTCCAAAGATTCAAACACTATTCACCTTTCCTAGCGTCCTGACAATAAAAAAGGTGACTTTCATTGGGTATGCTTCTTTTCTAGTATGCCATAAACAAAATGCTAGAGCTAAGGCTCTGATGTAGTCTCTTACCCTTCTGACAGTGGCCTCAGGACAGACCTCCACCCCGCAGATTCAGCAGAGATTTTAATCAATTGTGGCGTCTGCCCACCTTTTTTGTTGTACAAATGTCAATCCGTCCAAATGGGGTCCCCTTCCTTCGGTTGCAGTCTGGTGCGAGGAACCAATCAGCTTCTATCTGGCTCGCCAAAATGTTCCAAATGTAGCAAAACAGGAACAGTTTGTTTAGTTAAACATTACGGCCAGGAGAGCAGTTACAAAACCGGGGTCTGAGGACTGTCTCTCTATGTACATCCGTTTGGAGTGGGCATTTATACATTTCTCTGAGTACCATAAAATAATAAAAACATTCCTTTCTTGGTTAAGAATGCGAACAGTTTCATGGAGTGATAAATAAGGTCCTGATATCAAATGCAGATGGGTCTGGACTTTGCATGGGCAAAATGTGGGCCAGTGAATACGTGTCCAGATGACCAGCCTGAGTGGCGCGTGGTTGCTGTGTGTGCTGTGTTCTGATTGGCTAAGTGTTCCTAACTACATGTGGTATCTAACTTTATGGCGTTCCTGGGAACACACACACCCCTCTGGCCAATGTTTACTTGGACCATTCTCCAGGGACCGTAGTGGTGTTGCTGCGCCTATCTGCGAGATTTGATCTGTTTCCTGTTTGCACGTTTGTCTGCCAGCTACATGTCACCCCCACCTGTGACCTGTCAGTCAGTAACCTCAGGCCTAGGTCTCAGAGCTTGTCTGACCACGTATCTTCATGCCAGGGTTGATCGAGAGTTCATTACAGGGGGATCAAATAAAGGAGATGCAACTTCATTTGCTTATCAATGAATGTATCATTGTGTGCATCGACATTGATGACTCGAATATTAAAAACACATATGTGTTAAACAGGGAAATCTGTTTTAACAAAACCCTACTATGCTAAACTACTAAGTTACACATGCTTTGTACTTCCTCTACCTATAAAGTCTGCTTAGAGATGTAACTACACTACTACTTCTAAAATGTATATCTCTAACTCCTGTCAGGTGATCACTGCTATGGTCTCAATCCATGGATGATGGTTCCCTAAAATCACATCATAATGGGCAGAAAATATATAACCTGGATTGAGACAGACTCACAAAATTGTTAAAAGAAAGTTTGGAGTGATGAAATCAGGTTTCAGAGGCCTGGACCAGTCAAGGGGTAGCCGGCTGTACTCACCACTGTAAGTGTGCAAAATTATACGTGTGTGCTGCTTTGCATAACATGTATTGAAGAGTCATTTACAATGGGAGCGTGATTCTCAAATGACATTAGATGATGAGGAGGATGAACAGTCACTATATGAAGTAGTACACTCAAGGGTACCTAGTAACATTGAATAAAAAAAAAGATCTTAAATTGTGTTTGTGTGAGTGCCAAGCTACATATATGTTTACTCATATCTTATCAACTAGATAAAGCTTTAACAAGTATGAAAACGGTTTTTCAATTTGTTTAAAAATACTGGGGCATAGCATTAAAAAACACACAAAGCAATGCAGCAAGCCACCTGCTCAGCACTGCATTAAAGGGAGAGGGCAGGAATGCCCTATATCCAGATAAATATAGGGTACCTGTCCTCCCTCCTTCATGCAGCGCTGTCAAGCACAGCAAGACGTCTTGATGCATGAAAGTGTGTTAAATCTGGCCCTCAGGGCAGGAAGGCTCATAATCCTTCTATTAAGTCAGTACCTGACCGAATATAGAAATTGATGTGTGATAAAGAATTTAACATGCTTGTAGTGTGGTTTGCTGGAACAGATTTAGCTGCTGATATCATTACAGAGCTGTGGAGACCACAGTCACGCACAAAGTTCTAGGCTCAGGTGTTGAAGTTAATCTTTCAGTTGGCACAATTGTATAGATGTATGTGTGGAGATCAACAAAACCACACACTACAGCTTCCCAGGGCTGATTAATGCAGGGTTTTTGTTTGCACACACTTGCTCCAGTGCACATTTTGCATGCTGTGCAGACCAATGCAAGGAGGCTCAGAAGGCAGTATGAAAACATACTAAAGTGTAACTATGGCATTGCTCTGCATTGTGCATAAAAGTAAGACAAGGGAGATGGTTGCGAAGCATCATTTCACTCTAGAAATATAGATATTCAGAGATGTGTACTGTATGAAGCATGGATGTCAAGATGAAAGCAGAAATGTTTGTAGACCTATACAAACCTTGACAAGTAATGTTTAAGTGTGGGTGTATACTAAAATGCAGCACCTTTACAAATTATGTGTAAAGTTGACTATACATTGATGGTGTCCTGGGCTGGTAGCTGGTTTTTAGGGCTCAGGGCTGGGGAATGAATTCTTTGCAGGCTGTGAGACAATGTGAGGCCACCCCTCTCAGCAATAGCACTGACAATGACTCTCCATTACAGGTGCCCCTTAGTAAACGCTTTTCCAAGTGATCGTCCTTCACTAGTCACTCAGCTGTGTGCTGCTTAATAATACCACTAAAGCTGTTCTAACCCCACACCGCCCAATTCCTGATCCGTTTAAAGGGTCTCTATTGCAACCCTAGGGCACCCACCAGCCTAGACTAGTGATAACAAAATACTGTTTAGCTGCTTAAAGACTAAAGCCTTCAAGTGGCAGAAAGCATTTAGGAGATGGTATAGACAGTGCTGCAGCAGCACCATCTTGGCCACCACCACTGACCCCATAATTGACAATGGCAGAATGGTAGAATGCACCAGAAGTGCACCGATGCATGCAGCCCCACTCTCACCATTCGTGGTTTAAGGCCTAGCTTAACTCCCGGATACTTGAAGGCATCAGCTTCCCAACCATAATCACAAACCGGGGAGTCTCTCCTTCTCCAACTCACCCAAGACCCCCAGAGGAGAAGGAAGGCTCTAATGTCACTTAACCCAAAGTCCAGAGATTTCCCTAAACTCCTCCAGCAGATGGAAAAGGTGGGGCAGTGAGGTCTGGGGTTCCCTCAGATAGAAGGGAGCATCATTGGCGCATAGGGACACTAAATGTGTCATCTCCTCTAAGATCTATGATCCTCCAGTCTTGCAGTTAGGGGTGGGCGGAATTAGAGGAATTTAGTAATTCTGCGTTACTCTTGTAACATGGAATTATAAATCTATTCCGCTGCTTCGCCCTGGCGGTGTAATTAATCATTCAGCACTAGTTCTTCATAAACTGTATGTTCACTTCTACAGAATGGGCTTTCCCTTGAACCCCCATGAAGTTGAACATTTTGTGTTAGTATCAGTGGGACCCTTGCGGTCTTCATAACTTTCAGTGAAGATGGGGAAAGCGGCATGAGTTGGTACAACAGGTGTGATGATGAAGGCAGGCTCTTGAAGTGCTCATTAATGTTTGACTTGTTGTATAAACAGATAAGAAGATGCCCGTCAGTTTAGATATCGATCACCTCTGCAAGTATTACAAAGTGGCACAAGGTTGGGCCAGGTTGATTTGCTCAGGAGCGCATTGTGTCCTCTGCAGCTGGAGGATTCATTGCTGTTTGCTTCTGTTGCTTGAACACTGTGTCACCCCCTTGAATTTGGTTATTAAATACAAAACGCAGTTTACTCACTGGAGCAGTGGAAGCGAGGAGATGTTAGTCCAGACATAGGTCATGGTGTGAGCTCCATGCATGCTTCCATGTACACGCTTGCATTGAATGTTATCAAGAAGCTTTGTGAATGCAGGTAAGGAAATAAATGGCCAGCCTGGACATAGACGGGTGTCAGGAGTTACCTGACCAGGTATATGTATTGTCCAGTGAGGGAAGGGGCCATACTATGCCAATGTATCTGCTAGGTGTGTGCCATTTGTCCTCTAGAGCTCTGCACAAGTGCATTGTCGGTAGCATATGATGGCTGTGCTCCTAGATATCCGCCAAATAGGTGTCTTATTATAGAGCCAGAAGCAAACCCGAATTACAGGAGCACTGTGACTTCTATGGTGCATAATCAAAGATGCACATGTTAAGGTTATAGCACGCACGCCTGGTGCTGACCCTGCTTCTAAGCGCTCCCTCGTTTGGCAGTTAACTCTCACGCTAGAGTGGAGCTAGAGAATTATGCTTCAAAATATAGGGTTTAATAGGGTTCAATATCTATATACAGGTCCCCTGGGTTCGAAGTTGGGAATGTGCCACTCATCATAGCTCCTGTGATGTCTATCACTAGGGCGTAGACACTGAAGTTCACTCCTAAACTAACCCTCAGCTCGGAGAAATATGTCTCAGCAACTGTTCTTCAGAAAGCACCAGACTGTGACAGATTCATTATTTTTTATACATGCAAAAAGTGGGTTATGGTTTGTGTTCCATGCAGTTGCGGCTCGCTGACCTGTAAAGGGGCGAGGCGGGTGCAGGGCAGGTGGGGGGAACAGTTAATGAAAAAAAAAGAACTTACCTCCTCCATTGCCGCACCACTCCTCCTCTCTCCCTCATCGTCGCTGCAGGCACAGGCTCCCAAGCCTGCCCTGCAGCCAATCCTGACGCTGCTCAGAGTAGCTTCAGGATTGGCTGGGAGTGCCCTGGCTGGGAACGTCCAGGCAGACTTTGAACCTGTGCAGGCCTACTGCATATGTGTGGTTGGCTGACTCAAGACCTATAGAGCCGCCAAACACACATGCGCTCTGAGGGGAGTGATCTGTGCACTCCCCTCACTGCCTGTCACCTCCATGGCCCCACCCCGTTCACCACGAAGAACCACAGATTGTCCCATCTATCACGATTCAACAGGTGTCGTGAGTTTGTAGACCAGTGTTCAAGGGGTTCAGAAGTCAAGAAGCTGTCTGTGGAGTTGGGTGCCAGGACCTGGAGAGAAACCACGAATGGTCTGTGGTAAGGGGAGGAAGGCTGGGAGAGGCAATGTGAGGGGGGGTGACGTATGTGGGAACAGGGGAAGGAATACTTGACAACAGCCAGTGAGAAGCACAATTGGAAATAAAGGGATTACCCCACATCAGCGAGTCCATGTCATTCCTGCCCATCCCCTTATAAGATATCACAGCTGGTGAGGAGGAGATGTTAAGGATGTCTACTTACATGCCACAGAGGACCTACTCATCCCAGTTGGCAGTCCTGGTTTAAGGCCTGTAACTCATTGTCAGCCGCAGAGAGAAAACACACCTCCAGGACCTGTATTTGGAAGCCTGACTATCTGCACTGCACCTAGTGCACAGCTCCTGCTCCTGGGACTGAGTGAGTCCTGCATTAGTGTGCTTCGTGTACCAAATCTCGAAAGGTTTTTAAGTAACTCTGCAGAATTCCACAAAGTAAAACTATCTGAGTTCCATACAACCTTACTTGCAGATCTCTCCTGATTTAGTATGCCATGAGCTCCAGTGCCAGGGCAAACAGGAATGTGGACAATGGGAATTACTGCTTTGTGCCTCGTCACACATTCCAGGCTCCCAGCACCACTTGTCCGTACCTCCACTGTGGGTCCCATGAAGAGCAATTCCTCCCAGCCACACATGTTTGGATCAAACTCCATCTGCCAGAGAAGTAAATCCATCCCAAGGAGTCAAATGCCTTCTTGAAGTTTATTGGGACCAGCATGAGCTCATCATCTTGGTCCAGCACAGAGTGCAGTATATGAGTGAGTCTCATCAGGTTCACAACAGTATTTCGTCCTGGAATGAACCCACACTGTTCTTCATTCACTAACTGTCCCATTACCAATTGCAGAGGTGTCCATATTATTCATAGTTAAAGGTCTATCAGAGGCCGGGTTCATCGCTTCTCCACCCGGCGTGTGTACCATGCAAATAACACCATCTCACATGGTAAGCCAAAGAGAGCCCACCCCTTGCACTAAAAGCTTGTCTGTAAGTTGAGGCAGAAAGGCTTGATACAATTCTGCCAGGAAGCCACCACTTCTGGCGTTTTACCCCTGGGCAGTGAGCTCTAGAGTAGCTCTAGGATAAGAGCAGCCTCAAGTCCCTCAGTGAGGGGCTCAAGAACCCTAGGGATCCCCACCCTCAACACATATTTCGGATACAAGCCAGTTTGCCATCAGTCACCTCCTCATGCACCCCGACAGATGGTCAGCAAAAATGTTAACTTCATGGCCCTTTGTGCAATTGCGGTCGTACCATCCGGATATTTCAGGCAGCACACCAATGGCATCTCCACCTCCCTCTGCAGGATCCAAGTGAGCAGTCACCTAGGTTTTTCCCCTCCCTGTGCAGTCCTTAACTGTAAGTTTTCAGGGTATATATATATATATATATACACACACACACACACACACAATCAGTCCCATATGTCTCCAATGTGATGCCATAAGTCCAACAACTCCTGGCAATCATGCAGAGAGGTCCCTTTCTCTCATTGTACCTCTGCTAGTCTTCCCTCCCAGTGTGACAGTTTCGCCATTAAAAACACTGTGGAAATCCCCAGCCCAAATTGTGGCTGTCACCACATAGTCCATTCAGAGGGTCTGTAGCTTACAATAGTAGCTTGCATCATGAGTTTTTTGTACATATACATTGAGGCCTGATTAACAAAGGTAAAGTGAGGACATTCCACACCGGGTGGGGAATGGAATCTCTGCACTCGGGTGGGGGGAGATTCCTCCCCAAGTGCACAAGTAAAGATGCTACTCATGATTATCTTTGTGAATATTGAAAGTCGTAAACGTACACTTTTATTCTAAGTTTACTTTTGTGAATCGGGCCCTGAATATACAAATACCCCTCTCATCCAGCTTCCCAAAGACTAAAACATATCTCTCATCTATATCTGCGAATAGAGGAGCTTAAAGGGGGGCCCCAGGGCAATCAATATGTCACCCCTCTGGCAAAGCCAGAATAAGTAGCCAAGTACATCTGACTTCTCCATTTCTTCGAGAGCCTCTGGGCTTCGGGTCCAATGTGATGTGTCTCCTGAAGGCATGCAATTGCAACCTTATTACACTTCAGGCAGCCAAAAGGAATTTCTACACAGACAGACTGGACTAAAACAGCCACAACAGCATCGTAAAGGAGTTCTCCAACCCCAACCCCAACACCAACGCCATCACGCCCTCACAAGACCAGTGCAACTCCCTCGCCACCTTCTTCCATCGTAAGATTACCGACCTACACGACAGCTTTGGACACCAGACCCAGCCGACCAACACTGAACCCACACCCCCAGCCTTCACCCTCAACGCCTGGACCCACATCAACACAGAAGAGACCAAAACCACCATGAACTCAATCCACTCCGGTGCCCCCTCAGACCCCTGCCCACACTTCATCTTCAATAAAGCCTACGACATCATCGCCCCGCACCTCCAGACCATCATCAACTCCTCGTTTTCGTCTGCCACCTTCCCCGAAAGCTGGAAACACGCTGAAGTCAACGCCCTACTGAAGAAACCTACGGCTGACTCAAGCGACCTGAAGAACTTCTGCCCCATCTCGCTCCTCCCCTTCCCTGCCAAAGTCATAGAGAAGACCGTCAACAAGCAGCTTACCAACTTCCTTGAAGACAACAGCCTTCTCGACCCCTCTCAATCCGGATTCCGAGCCAACCACAGCACTGAAACCGCCCTCATCTCAGTCACAGACGACATCAGAACCCTGATGGACAACGGTGAAACAGTCGCCCTCATCCTCCTCGACCTCTCGGCTGCCTTCGACATCGCCTGCCACCGCACCCTAATAACCCGCCTCCGCTCCACCAGGATCCAAGGCCAGGCCCTGGACTGGATCGCTTCCTTCCTCTCCAACCGCTCTCAAAGAGTCTACCTCCCACCTTTTCGCTCAGACCCCACCAAGATCATCTGCGGCGTCCCAAAAGGCTCCTCGCTCAGCCCGACACTCTTCAATGTCTACATGAGCGCCCTCGCCGACATCGTACGCAAGCACAGCATCATCATCACCTCCTACGCCGACGACACTCAACTGATACTCTCCCTCACCAAGGACCCCACCAGCGCAAAGACCAACCTGAGAGATGGAATGAAGGACGTCGCAGATTGGATGAGACTCAGCCGTCTGAAACTGAACTCAGACAAAACGGAAGTCCTCATCCTCGGCAACACCCCGACCGTCTGGGACGACTCCTGGTGGCCCACGGCCCTTGGCACCGCACCGACCCCCTCAGACCACGCTCGCAACCTCGGCTTCATCTTGGACCCACTTCTCACCATGACCAAACAAGTCAACGCCGTGTCCTCCTCCTGCTTCCTCACCCTCCGCATGCTCCGGAAGATCTTCCGCTGGATCCCCGCCGACACCAGAAAGACCATGACCCACGCCCTCGTCACGAGCCGCCTGGACTAGGGCAACACCCTTTATGCTGGGACCACCGCAAAACTCCAGAAACGTCTGCAACGAATTCAAAACGCCTCCGCCCGCCTCATCCTCGACATACCACGCAACAGTCACATCTCCGCCCACCTGAGACACCTGCATTGGCTTCCCGTCAGCAAAAGGATCACCTTCCAACTCCTCACCCACGCACACAAAGCCCTCCACAACAAGGGACCCGAATACCTCAACCGCCGCCTCAGCTTCTGCGCTCCCACCCGTCTTCTCCGCTCCACCAGCCTCGCTCTCGCCGCCGTCCCTCGCATCCGCTGCTCCACAGCGGGTGGGAGGTCCTTCTCCTACCTGGCGGCCAAGACTTGGAACACCCTCCACACCATCCTCAGGACCACCCAGGACCACTCCGTATTCCGGAGACTCCTCAAGACCTGGCTCTTCGAGCAGCAGTAACCCCTTCCCCCTAGCGCCTTGAGACCCACACGAGTGAGTAGCGCGCTTTATAAATGTTAATGATATTCAGGAATGCAAGTACTGTATATCTCCTTGTGTAACCGCTAAGACCTCTAACGTTCCAAGTAATAAACTGTTAATTATTTACCATAACTACTTTTAGAGGTAGTATTGAGGGGATGAAGCATCTCAGGCCATTAACGTCATCTAGGAGTTGCCAGGTGTCACAGCTGAGACCCCTGGTGTTCCACTAGTGAGTCCTGGCACTGCCTTTGTGACCCCTGGACTGAGAGATGGCAGAACAAATGCTAGGAACACAGGTGCAGCTCGTCCAAATGGACGTCAGTTCAGGATCCACTTTCTTTGTTTTCTGTAAATTTTCTATAACACTAATAGTGAAGAACTATTCACCTTTAGTGTAATAAAGAATGGATTACAATTAGCTGGACTATGACCCTACCTGGCAACTGAGGTTTGTAAAAAATGCATTTAAATATATGTTGTCCGCAGGCTTCAGAATGAGTGTGTTTATGTGAGAGTGAGTGTATATGTGAATGTGTGTGTATGCTTAAGCATGTGAGTGAAAGTTAATGATAAATGGTATGTGATGTCACTTTCTCTACCCCTGGCATTCTGATGAATTGACCTGCATTTCTCAGGCATGATCAAGGTACTACCAGCCCAAGACTTCCCGTCTCACCACATATAAGGAGGCAGGAGAGGAACATCACAACAACATAGCACAGTTCCTGGTGTGTGTAATCAGGTGTCCCAACAGTAGAGCAGTCCACTTTCCTGTTGACATAATGATCACAGCGTAGTCTTTCTGCTTCAGAAGCAGGGAATCTTTACCCATCCAACCCAAGGTTGAGAAACCTCCAGGGTTTGACAGTGGGTCCCGTACCTGTGGGCCATAACCCAACAGGACCCACCTCCATTGTAGACGGAATAAAAGGATGTGGGCTGCTTGTCACAATGGCCTTCTACACCACGGCAATAAAGGTGTTTGTCCATGTCTACCATGCATACATCCCTGCATTCTCAGTTAGGCTTCAATACCACGCTTGCTAAGGCATCAATGTCAGTGTAAAAAGGAGATCAATGAAGGATGAAATTAGTCAAACCTGAGTCAGGGCTACAATCCACCAATCTCCTCCCTGTTTATGGCTGCATCCGTTGAGTTGGCCAGAGCCCCATGCCCTGTTCTCAGTTGTGAGTGTGAGGCTCTCTAATGAAGATTACAGCTCATTGTGCTTCATGGCAGCGTCCTCCTGCACAATACATGTGGATTTCTGCAGTACTAAATCCAGCCAATCCCGATCAGACACCACACCGTCCACTGCACCTCCCTGACCTCTTCGAATCCACATAGCCACACTCGCCAGACGTTGAACAAGCACCCTATCCCAGAGTTCAAGCCATCTCCAGGCCTCCTCCGATCAGTCAAAGAAGTGGGTTTTTCCATTAGCAATGACTCCTAGTCTAGCAGGAATCAATGACATATAACACAGCCTCAATACTTTGAGTTTGTTCCTGACCTCTAGGTACAACCTCCTCCAAGTCTGCCCTAATGTGAGTAGTCTGGGTAAATGGTAATGGTGTGATTTTCATAGCACATCCCTCCAGCCTCCTTGGCCACTTTCGGGACACAGTCTCTATCTTTTTAATGTAAGATATGGGAAATTCTTGCTCTTTGGAGGTGCATTGGGGGGCACCAGCGGTCACTGTGCACGCTCTACTGAAAACATTGCAGACAGTCCCAGCATTTTCAGCATCTGATGGATCCAGTCCTCCAGGAATCATTCAGCAGAAGAGTCTTTACCACATCCAGGAAGCCCAGCATGCAAAGGTTATTACACCTCAAGCACCCTTCCACATATTCAGCCTGGCTTCCAGCATTTTCATTGTTTCCAGTTTCAACTACATGCTCCCGCAGTGCTGTGACCTTGGTCTGGAGATCTGTGATGGATTCCGCATTTACTTTTTTCATCAGTTTTTGGAGGTCTACCAAGAGCAAATTGATGTCCATTACCATTGCCTTTATCTTGTCCTCCATAGCCATCCTCGAGCCCTGAATGGCAGCCAGCGGATCCGCCCTCATTGGCTGTTCCTGCAACTAACCACCCCAGCAGTCTGACAAGGATTCCTCCTGTCTGGCAGATGATGAGGCAACAGTGTACTGCGTGATAGTGTTGCCTTGCTAAGGGCCATGTGCTTTGTGCTAGCCTGGCTGATGAAGGGTGATACCCTGAAACCAGTCCTAGGATGCTTGTTTCCAGTCCAGGGAAGATCTGGCTTGGCTGTTCGGGCTGGACTGTTCCCATGGGGACCAGGGTCAAGACTGATTTGCATATATCTGGGTCCAAACTGGAATGGCCTGGGTTGCAAAAAAAGATGGATTTAGGCCCACATCTCTATATTGGGGTGAATGTTTGACATTGTTCAGCATTCCGTTCATCACTTGTTCTTTTTGCATTTGTCGCCATCTTGCTTGGCCACTTCCCAAGTCTTAGATAATTAAGGTGGATTAGGATTCTTTGAGATAGAGGGTATTAAAGATTAGTATAAATAGCATATTATTAGTACTACATAGTTCGTTTTTTGTTATAGTGTTTGAACGTTTGTGTGAATAAAGATTTTTCTAGTTTACATGGGTGGTTGAAAAGTGTCTACAGGCAATTAAAAAATGCAGTTCATCATTGATGGAAATTATGTTATTTAGACATTGATTTGTGATCACTTTTATGTTTTTTATGCAAATCTGCAGACATATCACCACAGCATGACATTTACTCGGACGTTCTGCAGTAGATAACATGATATAGACCCATGGATTGTGATATTTTTGTGGGTAAAATTCATGGACGTAAATCAAATGTTGCACACATTAGTTGAGGAGCGCCTTCAATAATGAAAATTTCAATAATAAAAACTTGGTGGTAGAGACATATTGCCTCTAATACAAGCCTGATGGCTTTCTGACAAGCTACCAGTGTGTTTGGAATAGGAATGTTACCTATTTAGCAAGACTTTGCTCCAGGTGCCCCTGTGTTGGTCAAATACCATAACATCAAACTGCAACAACATTCGACATACAATCTGTTCAGACTCACCCTGTACGTCTTGTTGGCCTGCTATGTCAGCACTGTCCTGGCCCTCAACTCTATCAAGCAACCCCATTGAAATGATGGAAGACATCTGGCCACCAAATGGATTCACCTTCTCCTGGACATACGGTCCTCCTCCAGTCCTGATTGCAGCCTTAGGGTTCCTGGTCAGTTTTTCTTTAATCCTTTGTTTGGGGTCATGCCAACACTTTTTACATTCCATAACAGTCTTACCTGTCAGTGCCGCACAATTGATCTTGTTAACTATTGTTTTCCATAAAGCATGCTTTTTTGGCAATGGTAATTTTGAGGTGACAAATAATAAATGCTCATTTGTAGTAACCTCATTTAGGAATATTTCACTCTCTTCCTCAGTGAAGTTGGACTTTCTCTTCCTTTTACCAACTACGTCTGGTACATCTTGTGGAATGGCAGTCTCCTGGCTTCCTGTTGCCCCTTCCATTGTGCAAAATGTTGATAAGTTATATAGATATTTCCCTTGTGCACTGTGACTTTTTCTACCTTTCTGCGACGCACTGCACTCCTGTGTGATGCAAGGCTGACTTGCGGCACGTAAGCTTGTCTTTCAGCATGCACTTCAACTTTGTGTCATGTATGGTGAGGCTGCGCTATGGCGCATTGAGTGAAAACAAAAAGTTTGCATCACACTGTGTGAAACATCTCTGGGCCCTGAACCATAGCGTGCTGTATGGTAATTATAGCACATTGATGCAGAATTCTGTTGCAACACAGTGCAACACATTCTTATGTGAAGCTGCACAATGCAGTGTTGATAAATCTGGGCCGGAGAGTTCAATGATGAGGCAAATTTCTTTGTCACTCATGAATTCATGGACACTGATCTGTTGCAACACACTTGAAGACTTCAGAATGATGTTCTGCACCAGGAGCACCAATGAGTGCAAACTGATGACAACCTTAAGGAATCTGAATATCTGTTTCACAGCCTAGGATACATACACTCAAAACAATCACTATATACATAGACATGGCTGTTAAACTACTTGCACAAAGGCTACAGAGTGTTCCTTTCCATTTACTAATGCTAAAGGATCAAGAGCTGAAGGATCTTGAGAAGCGAGACGAGAGTGGCCCACCCCTACAGTGTCACCTATGCTAGCCACAGCAAAGTCAAAGCAGCAAGGACGTGTCTGCATATACATTGACATGAGGCTCCCTACTACAGCCACCAAGTAAGGCCATCACATATTGCCCATCATGGATGATGTGCTGACAGACATCAACATCCCAGTGGATCTCAAAGTTTGATTGGAACACCAGCTACCACCAGCTCCTTCTGGATGCATAGAGAGGTACACCACAGAGATTTCCACACAGATATTGCTTTGGAGGTATAGGAGGCTAAGTGGGATATCAGCAGCAGCCAATGTATTTCAGAATGCCATTACTGAGACTCTCCGGGGTTAGATGACGATAAGTGTCACAGAGCCCGAGGAAAGATTTTCAACTACTCTACAATGACTCTCTGAGTGTGGCCTCACGCTCCCAAAATCCAACTGTGAATTCTTCAGATTCAGAGTTCAATACTTTAGCTACATATTCTCATAAAATGAGTAGATTTAAATGGGGCTATCTGAAAGTTAATTACACTTGTAAGTAATGTGCACATGTAAATTGAATCTTACACTTCTGAGTAACTTTACTGCTTTTGCCAATTCACGTAATCAGGGAGTAAAGTTAAATTGACGTGTAGACTTCCATTCCCCATCCCATTAAAAATGGGGATTGAGTCTAATCAATCAAAAATTGTAAGTCTAGCACCACATGTGGGTAACTCATACAAGTCCAACAACCTTACATATTTCCTACACTTTACCATCTGGAGATCTCCACTACTGAGGCAGAGACCTCCCTTTGGTAAAGTTTAGGCAACATTAAACTCAATTTATATATATTTTTAAATATTTAATGTAATTTAACTTATTTTATTTTTCAAATAGTTTAATTTAATTTAATTTCATTAAATTTAATATTATTTCCCATGAGGTTTTGTTTCAAGTTCCTAACTCAATGGTTTGGGGGAGAGTGCTTAAGTGCCAGTTTTTGGCCATGTGTGGTGCTAGAATTTAATTACTTCTACAGTGAGCTGGAGTACTTTACTACAGTTCTGGTCCCTTTTTGGTTGTAGTAACTTTAGAAGAGCAGTTTATAAATAGGAATTGGCTCAGACACTTATGCGTGGGTGGATGTCCCTGCCTGAACCCCTCCATAAGCCTTTCTTGATCACTATTCTACATTTTGCATACACTCCCCTATCCCCCTTCCAAGTTTATTACTAAAATGCACATGTTTATTACTAAAATGCATAATTACCTTTGCGGAGACTCTGCACTCATGGTGGAGACCACACAGGAAAACATAGGTGGGTGGAAGTATAAAGTCTGCATGCAGGTTTTTGTATTCTGTGTTGTAGTAAGTATGGCCAGCATAAGAGTGACAGAATGAGGCCTTGCTTTCCAGCAGAGAGGAATAGACTTGAGTTATGACAGATACAGAGCTAGTGCACATTGTATGTCCCTCCAGATTCCACCCAAAAAACATAAAGTTCAAAATGGGATAACATGAAGTTTGAGACAACATATGGAATGGATCAAGGGTTCCAGTACCATAACCCAGTGGTGGTGGCTGCAAATGTCAAGGGGGAGAAGACGGGGGGGAACGATGGGGATGGGGATACAAGTTTGAAAGAACAAAACACTTACCTTTCTTGTCGCCGCAGCTCGCTGCCTCCTGCCACCTCACACTCTTCGGTGAATGCTGGGACTCCAGCACAGGCTACCCAGTAATCCTGGTGTTGCTTTCATGCTACAGCTAGCATGAAAGCAATGCCAAGATTGTCTGAGCAGCTTTGAATCCCGCTCAGACAAAACTGCGGGTCTTTGCTGTTTCTCCTGCCCGGCTGTATACACAGCCGGGCTGGAGAAACCTAAGTGTGCATCTGTGTTTGGCCAGCCCGAGACGGCTGGTCAAA
Organism: Pleurodeles waltl; assembly: GCF_031143425.1. NCBI lineage: Eukaryota > Metazoa > Chordata > Amphibia > Caudata > Salamandridae > Pleurodeles > Pleurodeles waltl. The sequence continues at coordinate 108,517 of NW_027150029.1, forward strand.
CACACATTCGCACTTAGGTGCACTCTCTGAGCCTAAACCCTCCCACCACCCATGACCTAGCCCTGCCCCTACCTGCACTGCTGTCTGAGCAAGCAGATGAAAAATAATAATAAACTAATCTTTTATTTTTCATCTCCTGGCTCTTGGCCAGTAGGGCGATGCTCCTCTGCCATTGCAGAGGAGCCACCCCTGCCATAACCACACATGAGCAGAGACAGACATAGAGGGACAGATTTATCATGCTGTCAGTCAAAGCAACGAAGCACGACACCTTGCTTGCGCTGCCCTGAAAGGAAGAGGTGCAGGAATGCGTCACATATAACATTACATGGCGCATTCCAGTCCTCTCCTTGCGCTGGTGCACAATGCGCTGCCTTGCGTCAATGGAGGCAAATCTTGCACAATGGTTTCTTTTTGAGCTGGAAGGGACACCTGCCTGCACAAAAACAATCCTCAGAGGCAGTTTTTTCTCTTTCTAAGTGTGCTGCAGAATGATATATTCCTAGGTTTACCAGTGTTGATAACTCTGGGATTCTACCAAAATACATGGATGGATGCATGTTAAAACACATGCTTCATCCATGGATCGCCTTCTCAGGGAAGAGAAAAGCAAGGCATCGACTTGTGCTGCCTTGTGTTACTTTAAATTTACCAAGCAACACAGGGCCATGCAAGGTGGCCTTGGGTTGCTTGGTAAATCTGATTTAGTGATTGTGTTTCGCTTGCAGGGACACTCTGCGTGAGGGAAGGGCAACACAATCCCCTGAAAAATCTGGCACTGAAACCATCATATCGAGGTGAGAAAATATCTGTGACTTAAACGGTAATGAACTTAGGCAGAGGCAGCTAAATAAAGTGTACACAAGAGAAATTACAGAAAGGACTGATTTCATCATCATTCATTACTTTATTCGGTACAAAAAGACCATAAAATACATCAAATAAATAAAACATACAAATTTCTCAATCATAAAAATGACAAAAAAACGTTATTAATATATTTTCCGAATACCATGAGAAGCATATATGAAATGTAACAGAAACTGAATTATGTCCATATTTCCCAGATTATGTAAGTGGGAATAAGCAAGATGGCTAGTTCTAATACTGTTAGACAAAACTAACGGACGTAAAAACCTTTTTCTCGGAACAGCATATAAAGTGCAAAAAAGCATAAAATGTAATGTACTCTGAGATATCTTTCCATCACAGCGACAGGGAGGGAGGTTCTTGAACCAGGTTCCACATGCTGGAAATGCTACCAAGTAGTGTAAGATATTTAAACGTAGCCTCGTGAGTAAAAACCTTTGTCGCTCGTGATTAATAATAGTCAGATACAGCTTTGGTTGAAGTTGCTGTGTCTCATGCCTCGTCCATAATCTCATTACACCAGAGGCTGCCTCCATGGCCTAGCTTTTCTGCCAGAATATGTCTTTAACCTTCTTAATGTCCTGTCTTGTTAAAGTATCTGGTTTAAGAAAAAATTCTCCTAATCCTAATGATAGGAGAGAGAGATAAACATATCTAAGCCAGGGTATATCCAGAAATCGTGACAAGAGGAGACAATCCTGTATCACCTTTCTACATAAAAACGCTTCTGGCTTAGTCCAGATTTTTACCCACAATATTACAGGTTGAAGTTTTATATAGCTAGATATGTATCTCAAACCTACTTCTTTATGACAGAACGTTACTGGTGTAGATTGGGGGACTGCTAATAACCTTCTTAAAAAATTATTTTCTATAGTCTGAAGTCCTGTACATTCTGCATGCCCCCAAGCCCCGGCTCCAAATGTCGCAATAGAAAGACACTTAGAGGAGAAAACAGTCATCATTTCCTTAACAGGTTTATGTCGGAGTCTTTTCGCAAATCTAAAAACTGCTTCAATGGCTTTTTGGAATTGTATTGAACGTATATTAACTAAAAATTTCCAATTAAAATCTACATCAATGGGGACCCCCAGATACGTAAAATGTGGGACCTTGAGTATCTCATGCCCATCTAAAACAAATTTTTTCATTTTTGCTAATTTGGGTCTGGTCTTCATCACAAATGACTAAGGGCCAGATGTAGCAAAGTGTTAGCGCCTCGCAAACAGCGAAAAACGCCGTTTGCGAGGCGCAAAAGCCTCTTTGCTATGCAGAAATGCATTTTGCGAGTCGGATCCGACTTGCAAAATGCATTTCCGACTCACAAATAGGAAGCGGTGTTCCCTTCCTATTTGCGGCTCGCAATGCTATGCAATTTCATTTGCGACCGCGAAAGTGGTCGCAAATGAAATCGCAGTTACCATCCACTTTAAGTGGATGGTAACCCATTCGCAAACGGGAAGGTGTCCCCATGGGACCCCTTCCCCTTTGTGAATGGAAACGAAAATAATTTTTTAGAGCAGGTAGTGGTCCTATGGACCACTGCCTGCTCTGAAAAATACCGAAACAAAAGATTTCGTTTTTTTTTCTAAGTGCAGCTTGTTTTCCTTTAAGGAAAACGTGCTGCAGATAGAAAAAAAAAACTGCTTTATTAAAAAGCAGTCACGGACATGGTGGTCTGCTGACTCCAGCAGGCCACCATTCCCGTGAGTGCCCATACTCACAACGGGGTCGCAGTTTTTTTTTTCTATCTGCAGCACGTTTTCCTTAAAGGAAAACAAGCTGCACTTAGAAAAAAAAACGAAATCTTTTGTTTCGGTCTTTGCGACCCCATTGCGAGTTGCAGAAGGTATCTGAGACACCTTTCTGCATACCAAATTGCGACTTGCAATTTGCGAGTCGCACGGACTCGCAAATTGCAAGTCGCAATTTGTTTTTTTCCTACATCTGGCCATTAGTTCTGTTAATTTTAAGACCGAGGTTCCCCATAAAAGTATTAAAAGCATTTAATAAAATCTGGAGGCCATTTGCTGTCCTTGAAATGAGTACAGCATCGTCCGCATACAAGAGTACAGGGATTGGAGAATTATTGATGACTGGGGAATCCTTCCCTGATTCACAAAGAAATTTCTCTAACCCGTTTATATACAAGAGAAAAAGGAAAGGGGCCCTGTCTAACCCCCTTTAGTGAGGGAAATTTCTCTGTCATACCTCCCTCCCGGGAATAACGGACCCGAGCCTCTGTACAGGCATGAAGTTTACTAAGTAAGATGACTATGAGGGTCATTCTGACCCTGGCGGTCGGTGACCGCCAGGGTCACCGACCACGGGAGCACCGCCAACAGGCTGGCGGTGCTCCCAAGGGCATTCTGACCGCGGCGGTTCAGCCGCGGTCAGAAAGGGTAAACCGGCGGTCTCACGCCGGTTTACCGCTGCCCTAGTGAATCCTCCATGGCGGCGGAGCGCGCTCCGCCGCCATGGGGATTCAGACACCCCCTACCGCCATCCTGTTCATGGCGGGAAACCCGCCATGAACAGGATGGCGGTAGGGGGTGCCGCGGGGCCCCTGGGGGCCCCTGCAGTGCCCATGCCAATGGCATGGGCACTGCAGGGGCCCCTGTAAGAGGGCCCCGCAAAGTATTTCAGTGTCTGCTAAGCAGACACTGAAATACGCGACGGGTGCAACTGCACCCGTCGCACCCCTGCAACTCCGCCGGCTCAATTCTGAGCCGGCGTCCTCGTTGCAGGGGCATTTCCGCTGGGCCGGAGGGCGCTCTTTTGGAGAGCGCCCGCCGGCCCAGCGGAAATGTTTAAATGGCCGCCGTGGTCTTTTGACCGCGGTGCGGTCATTTGACGGCAGTACCTTGGCGGACGGCCTATATCTTTATCCACGCCCATATCTAGCATTACCGTCCACAGTTTCTCCCTGTTAACTGTATCAAAGGCACAGGACAGATCCATGAATGCTAGATGTATACAGCCCCTTTTGACTTTGGTATATTTCTGGACTATGAGTTCTACTGTGCCCACACCTGGTCGAAAGCCAAATTGTATTTCTGAGAGTGAGTGAGATTCAGTCGCCCATTCTTCTAGCTTATTTAGAATCACTCGACCTAACATTTTGAATGAACTATCCAATAAAGAGATTGGGCGATAGCACAAAGGATCTGCCCTATCTCCCTTCTTAAAAATCGGGACGATGATCGCCTCTTTCCAAGAATCTACTAAAGGGCCTTCCACAGCCGATCTCAGGACATTGGTAAGCAGTGGTCCCCAGAAATCTGGAACTGCTTTGTATAAATCGGCAGGAATTCTGTCTGGGCCAGGGGCTTTCTCAGAGGGGCAGTCTTGAATAGCTTGTTTGACATCGTCCATGCTTATAATATTGCTAAAGGCCAGACTTAGCTGATCATTTCCTGCAAGCTTCAGACAGTTTGACATTTCTGATTGAACACTTGTCTCTGTGGCGAAAGTTTTTTTGAAATAATCCACCCAAGTCTTGGCTGGAATGACAGTATCCATGGACGTCTCATGTTTATCATTCAACAATGAAGAGTTAACCACACGCCAAAATGCAGTTGTGTCTTTGATTTTACTTGCTTCCATCAATTCCTCCCACGCAGACTCACTTAGTTCGACTTTCCTTTTGGCAAGTGCTTCTTTATAATTTTTCCTAGCAATTTTAATTGCTTGTCGATCTTGGGGAGAAGCATTGATTATTTTCTTTAACTTGCTTAAGGATGTGGTACATGCGTGGTTAAACCCTCTTGAGCCATTGACTTTGTTAGTGTGAGAGGGCTGTAATTTCTCCGCCATATACTTTGTCAAAGAGGAAAATGCACGGATAATTTCATGGGGGGCCCTATCTTCATCCAGGGATGTCATAACATCTGACCATTTGTTCAGGAATAGGTCTTTAAAGAAGGTATTACTGTTTATCTTTCCCCATTTAATTGTGAGTCCTTTTTGGGATGAGAGCTTCATAGCAGGGTGTTGCTTCCCTCTTCTTGAATCGCTCGTCAGGTCCAAGTTAATCACAATAGATAAGGGGTTATGGTCACTAATACAGGTCGGGGTCACCCTGAATTGTCCTGCAATAGAGGATAATTCTCTAGAATAAATAATATAATCAATAGTAGTATGAGTATCCCCCTTACAAATGTTGGTATCCCTCTAATAACTGGTATGGGGAGAAAAAGAGAATTTGCTATTATCAGAGAGTTAAGAGCATTCCCATATGGGGAGTGTTTAAAATGTTGAATGGGGTTATCATTTTCGTCCAAAAGTCCACAGCAATCCAAGAACTCTGGCTCACACAGGTGGGCATTAAAATCACCAGCCCAGACTATTCTTAGGTCCTTTTTGCTAATAGTTGTTACCTTATGTATTAACGTCTCCAAACTACTAACCACACTTATGTCAGAATTGTCAAAGGTATTATTATTATAGTTGATCAGTAGTATATCAATGGCTCTACTAGTTTCAAAATAAATCCAGAAAAAAAGGAGATGTGCCCACAACACGTGCTTCCATCCCTCCGGCCTCTACAGATAGAAAAGTAACCAGGCCGCCCCTAGCTCTACCTGCGGAGGCCTTAGTTGCAGGAATACTATGGTGGTCCTTCTGACCTCGGCGGTAAAAGGCGCTTACCGCCGGTCAGAAGACCGCCATAACACCTCAGCGGTCGCAGTAAACCGCCACGGTCATTCTGACCCGCAACAGCCAAACCGCCAAAAAACCCGACATCCACAGAAGGCCGCCACACCAACGGGCAGCGAAAAACTGGCGATGACCAAACCTCCACCGTCACGCCAACAGAAATACGCCCATGCCATTCCGACCCACGAATCCACGCGGCGGTCATTCAACCGCGGTATTCCATTGGCGATACACACCGCTGCGGTCAAAATACACACCCAGCACCAAAACACAGCCACATTGGACAATTTGAAATACACACACCTGATACACATACAAGCACCACTCCCACACATCCAATCAACTATAAAACACACACCCACATCACCCACAAACCCCCACTACTAGAAATTCGGAGAGAAGGCGAGAGAGAGAGAAAGAGCACAGCTTACGAAAACCCCAACACACAGAGGAACACAACATCATCACCCACACTACATCCACGCACAAAACACCACACACCACCACACTCACCACACTCATCACCACAAACACCACCCCACACCTCATCCACACCACCCCATGGCACCCCAAAGACACCCCAGGTTCTCTCGTCACAGAACTCAGGGTCATGGTGGAGGAAATACTGCGGGTAGAGCCCCAGCTCTTCGGGACACAGGTGCAGCACACCACCATTGCCAGGAAGATGGAGCTATGGCAAAGGATAGTCGACAGGGTCAACGCTGTGGGATAGCATCCATGAAATAGGGAGGACATCCGAAAGCGGTGGAACGACCTACGGGGGAAGGTGCGGTCGATGGTGTCGCGACACAACATCGCGGTACAGAAGACTGGCAGCGGACCCCCACCACAACCCCCAGAATTCACAGCATGGGAGGAACAAGTCTTGAACATCCTGCATCCTGAGGGCCTCGCAGGAGTAGGCGGAGGAATGGACTCTGGTAAGTCTAATCTCAACTACTTCATCCCCCCCACCCACCAGCATGCCAACCCACACCCCCACCCTCACCCCCAAGCCCCCATCACACATCCTCCTTGCTAATGTCTCACCAGCACAACCCACCCATCCCAACACCAAGCCCTGCATGCCACCACAAACCATGGACACCCATCACCTAAGCATGACCACTGCACATACCCATCCCCCCCACAAACCACCCTCACAACACCTCCCCCAAGGGAATGCCAGCACTGGGGTACAAGGGCACCCACACATTGCACGCTATGGCACACACAGAAGCAATAACCATACTCTTATACCCCTGCAGGACCCGAACGCCACCACACCGCCCAGGAGGGTCCAGAAATGTCTATCCCACCCCCAGAACAGGCCCCCAGTGAAGACAGCAGCTCTGTCGACCTGGAACCAGGTGACCAGCCGGGACCATTGGGGACCTCTGGACAGTCGGTTCCCCTCAGACAGCCACACGCCACAGCAGACCTACCCCCCTCTGGGAACACCAGCACAGCACCCACCCAGCGGGCCCATGTCTCTGTTTCCAGGACAGGTCAAGCAGCGGTGTGTCTACCACTACAGGGCACCCAGGTTAACCCACCACCCCAACAACAACAGGGACCTGGGGGCAGTGCTAGTGGGCACACGGTCCAGGGGACAGAGGCCCAGGAACACAGGGGAACTGGGAAGGCTGCTGTGCGACAGAGGGAGGACAGGCCCAGGGAACCCACTCTCCACGAGGCCCTCACCTCCATCATGGGAGCGTACCACCACTCCCAGGAGACGATGGCGACGGTCCTGGCCAGGTTCCAGGAGATCCAGGCCCTGCAGGAGGAACAGTACATGGGGTTCCGGGAAGAACTCCGCAACAAAAGTTCCGCAATGGGTACCATCGTCGTGGCACTCAACCTGATTGTCACCACATTGCGGGACCATGTGGCACCCCAAAGGGCCCCTGTCACTAGCATGGAGGAAGAACAGCCGACCACCTCCGCCGGAGCTAGTGGACAGGAGGCCCCTACACAACAGCAACGGGCCACCCGAACCCCACCCCCTGCAGAAGAAGAACCACCCCGCAAGAGGGGCCTGAGATCACGTAAGAAGACAGAGTAGGATGTCAAGACCCCCGCCAGGAAAGGATACCCCCTGATGTCATCCCACTGTCCCACTTGTTCACCCTGTCCAACCTTAAACTGCCCCTGCTCCACCTTCCACAGGCATATGGACAATGCACCTGTGCGACTGAGAGTCTGGACTCTGCCATGGACAGTCCTCCACCATCACCCATCACCGTTTCCTACCAATTCCCCAATTTTAGCACTTTAATAAACACACTTATTGCACAAAATTCATCTGGAGTCTGCCTGTTTTTTTAAACAAATGTATTTGACATAACCGTTCAAAATTGTCCAGTTACATTGTGATGACAACATACCACTGTCACACAGCTGTAGTCCATGGGGAAACAAAGCAGAGGTCACGCCGTGGGGCCCACATCTCTGAAATTGGAAGGGAAAGTCACAACTCAGTTACCATACACTGGGGGGAAAGGTCAGACAGTAGAGAGCCAGTAGCCTTTAAGTAAATTTAAAATGCCGGTGTTGATTCTTACCTGTGTGTTACTGAAAATACTGCTGTATCACTGTGTCCCCGTTGTCTGTGTCGTCCTCTTCGTCTTCCTCCTCTTCACTCTCCGCAGGCTCCACAGCTGCCACAACACCAACATCTGGACCGTCCTCCTGCAGGAAAGGCACCTGGCGTCGCAAAGCCAGGTTGTGAAGCATACAGCAGGCTACGATGATATGGCACACCTTCTTTGGTGAGTACATTAGGGATCCACCTGTCATATGCAGGCACCTAAACCTGGCCTTCAGGAGGCCGAAGGTCCGCTCGATCCCCCTCCTAGTACGCCCATGGGCCTCATTGTACCGTTCCTGTGCCCTTGTCCTGGGATTCCTAACTGGGGTCAGTAGCCAGGGCAGGTTGGGGTAACCAGAGTCACCAATTAGCCACACACGGTGTCTCTGAAGTAGTTCCATCACGTAAGGGATGCTGCTATTTCGCATGATGTACGCGTCATGCACTGACCCAGGGAACTTGGCATTTACATGGGAGATGTACTGGTCAGCCAAACAGACCACCTGGACATTCATCGAATGATAACTTTTTCTGTTCCTGTACACCTGTTCACTTTCTCTGGGGGGGACCAAAGCCACATGGGTCCCATCAATGGCACCAATGATGTTGGGAATATGTCCAAGGGCATAGAAATCACCCTTCACTGTAGGAAAATCCCCCACCTCAGGGAAAATGATGTAGCTCCGCATGTATTTCATCAGGGCAGACAACACTCTGGACAACACCTTGGAAAACATAGGCTGAGACATCCCAGAAGAAATGGCCACGTAGTTTGAAATGACCCACTTGCCAAAAAATGGAGTACTGACAGAACCTGCACTAGAAGGGGGATCACTGTGGGTTGGCGGATGGGTGACATCAGGTCTGGCTCCAACTGGGCACACAGTTCCAGTATAGTGGCTCTGTCAAGCCTGTATGTCTGTATGCAATGTCTTTCTTCCATTGTCGACAGGTCCACCAGCGGTCTGTACACGGGAACATTCCTCCGTCTCCTCGCAAGTCCGAGCGGACGGTGCCTAGGAAGGACAACAGCGAGCACAGAGTCAATCAACCCACAGGTACGTTCCCACAGCATGCACAGTACACGATTCTCTATGCAGTGAATGGCTTGTATGAGTGTCGATGCAAGGCCTAGGCATGTGTGACGCAGTAGGAATTAAGCCATGTGGGCCCTTGAAATGGCGGCTGCCTGACCTGTGAAATGCGACAGTGGGATGTGAGGTCAATGCGCTGTCGTGGCACACCGTGGCGGTAGGCGGTCGAAGACCGCGGCGCAAAGCCGCATTGGTTAACATTGAACCCTATGGGTTTCAGGAGCCAATGACGAAGTGCGCCGGCGGTCGCGGTACGCACCGCCGCGGTATGCACCGCCGCGGGCGTGACCGCCATTTCCTATCTGCTTAATCACTCGATACCTGATCATCCACAGGAGAGGACCTATACTGCAAGTGCTGCTGTGAACTCGGTCTGGAAGAGACAATGGCTCAAGCGACTGGGGAAAGGGCCCCTGCCTTCACTTCAGAAGAATTGGACAAACTCGTGGATGGGGTCCTCCCCCAGTATGCGCTACTCTACGGTCCTCCAGACCAACAGGTAAGTCCACTGGGAGCATGCTTTGTGGGCAATGCCTGTGTTGAGTGGGGTGGATGAAAGATGGTGGGGAGGGGAGCGATTGAGGCATGCATCAGACGACAGATGAGAGCATGTGCCACATGGCAAGGGTGGGGAGGGGGGGCCACTCACATCGAGCATGCAGAAAATGATGATATTTTCTTTCCCCCCCTGTACATGTCACATAGGTCAGCGCCCATCAGAAGATCGACATTTGGCATGCCATCGCCAAGGACGTCCGGGCCCTGGGGGTCCACAACAGACGGGGCACCAACTGCCGCAAGAGGTGGGAGGACATCCGCCGCGGGAGCAGACAGACCGCGGAGGCTCTGCTGGGGATGGCCTCCCAACCTAGGAGGGGTGCCACACGGCAATTGACCCCCCTGATGTCCCGGATCCAGGCGGTGGCCTACCCCGATTTGGATGGGCACGTGAGGACATCACAGCAGACACAAGGGGGTGAGTACAAGCACAATCTACTATATTAGCGCAGAGTGGAGGTGTCTGGGTGGGGGAGGAGGGCTGTGGGTATCTCTAGGCCAGGGCGATTTCTGTAGGCTAGGCTACTCCGTAAGGCATGGCCCTGTGCCCCCGCCCCCACCTCTGTAGGGTGCTAAGTACAGCTATCCATGGCCCTGGGTCACCTATGTGTGCATTTGTCCTCCATAGGCCTGTAGGCCAAGTCCCAATAATTGACTAGTGTACACCGAGTGCGCGGCGTAGTGCAGGGGGCTTCTGTGTCTGTCCTCTCCGCCAACGGTGTCGCCAATGCATGCACTCAACATGTCTTTATTTCCCCCCCCCCCTTTTTTTCTGCTCTTCCTGTACATGTGTGCATTAGCATCATCAGGCGGAGGAGAAGTGGCATTGGAGCACGAGGGAGCTGCATCTCACATGGCCCCGGAGGGCCATGCAACCGACTCCGAGTTCACCAGAGACGGAGGGCGAGGGGAGCTCCACAACGGGGACCCGTGCAGACGTCAGCGACACCGACACGTCCTCGGAAGGGAGCTCCCTTGCGGTGGTGGCAACATCCGTGCCCACCGCTACAACAGGTACAGCCGCCACCCAGCGCACCAGCTCCGCCCTCCTAGCAGCCCCTCAGCGTTTGCCCCGTGCCCGCTCGGCCAGGAAGCCGGGCATCTCCTTCGCCCCAGGCACCTCAGGCCCTGCCCCAGTTACCCCTGCTGCCCTCAGTGAGGAGATCATTGACCTCCTCCAGACGCTCATTGTTGGGCAGTCTACCCTTTTGAATGCCATCCAGGGTGTAGAAAGGGAGGTGCACCGGATCAATGCATACCTGGAGGGCATTCATTCGGGTCAGGCTGCCCATCAGCGATCGTTCAACACTCTGGCCTCAGCACTGACGGCAGCCATTGTCCCTGTCTCCTGCCTCCCCCCTCCAATTTCCTCATCTCAGTCCCACTCCCCTGTTCCTCTGCCTAACCCAGCCACACCTACAGACCAGCCTGCACACACCTCAACACCCAAGGGCAGCTCATCCAGACATAAGCACCACAGATCACACAAGCATTCACACAAGCAACATCCACATGCAGACATGCCAACAGCCACTGCCTCCTCTGTGTCCCCCTCCTCCTCGTCTCCCTCCTCCCTCCCTGTGACGTCTCCACTCACACCTGCATGCACACCACCATCAGCCAGTACGTCCATCACCACCACACCCACCAGAACACTCCGCACACGTGCAGTCACCACCCCCACTGCCATTTACACGTCCCCTGTGTCCTCTCCCAGTGTGTCTGTCACCCCCTCTTCCAAAACACACAAACGCAGGCAGCCACCCACCCAACAGCCATCCACCTCACGACAGCCTCCGTCACAAGCACCTGCACCCAAAGACAGCACACTTGACTCTCCTACAACCACATCCTCTCCCTCCACTCCCATACCCACTGCACCTACCCTTCCCACTGCTCCTAAAAAGTTTTTCCTCTCCAAAGTTAACCTCTTTGCACCACCTGACCCACCCCCTCCCACTCGTAAGAGTCCAACCAGCACCTCAGCCACCACAAGCCCTGGACCTCCAAGGACCATAGTCCAGGGCTATTGGAGTCCACCACCTTCTAGGGCAGCAACATCGGCCAGCAGCAAGGGGACAGCCAGCCCACCCCCTGGGAAAAAAACGAAAAAAGGAAAGGGCTGGCGCGAGAGGCCAGAGATGGCAGCCCCCAAAGGCACTCCCCTGGCACCGTCACCTGGCACATCCACAAAGGGAGGCAAGGGCCCCAGAGACTCGGCAAAGGAGGGCAAGGGCAGCACGGCGGAGAAGTCAGGCAGCAGGCGAGCTGGCCAGGAGGGCCCCACCAGCCCCATTCCGGGTGTGTTGGAGGACACCCACGAGCCCAGGACTCCAGCACAGGAGGGCCCCGCAAGCGAAAGGTCGGATGGCGAGTGAGCGGTAATTATTGGCCGGATCTGGTGCGCTGGGAACACATCACAAGCACCGCTGAACAGGGCCCCGCCGTCTCAAGCACCAATGAACAGGGCCCGCCGTGACAAGCACTGCTGAACAGGGCCCTTCGTGACAAGCACCGCTGAACAGGGCCCCGCCGTGTCAAGCACCGCTAAACAGGGCCCTTCCTGACAAGCACCGCTGAACAGGGCCCCGCCGTGACAAGCACCGCTGAACAGGGCCCGCCGTCTCAAGCACCGCTGAACAGGGCCCCGCCGTGACAAGCACCGCTGAACAGGGCCCTTCGTGACAAGCACCGCTGAACAGGGCCCCGCCGTCTCAAGCACCGCTGAACAGGGCCCTTCAAGACAAGCACCGCTAAACAGGGCCCCGCCGTCTCAAGCACCGCTGAACAGGGCCCTTCGTGACAAGCACCGCTGAACAGGGCCCCGCCGTCTCAAGCACCGCTGAACAGGGCCCTGACGTGACAAGCACCGCTGAACAGGGCCCTTCAAGACAAGCACCGCTGAACAGGGCCCCGCCGTGACAAGCACCGCTGAACAGGGCCCTTCGTGACAAGCACCGCTGAACAGGGCCCGCCGTATCAAGCACCGCTGAACAGGGCCCCGCCGTGACAAGCACCGCTGAACAGGGCCCTTCAAGACAAGCACCACTGAACAGGGCCCCGCTGTGACAAGCACCGCTGAACAGGGCCCTTCGTGACAAGCACCGCTCCGCTGGGCCCTTCATCTCAAGCACCGCTCCGCTGGGCCCTTCATCTCAAGCACTGCTCCGCTGGGCCCTTCCTGTCAAGCACCGCTCCGCTGGGCCCTTCATCTCAAGCACCGCTCCGCTGGGCCCTTCATCTCAAGCACCGCTCCGCTGGGCCCTTCCTGTCAAGCACCGCTCCACTGGGCCCTTCATCTCAAACACCGCTCCGCTGGGCCCTCCTGTCAAGCACCGCTCCGCTGGGCCCTTCATCTCAAGCACCGCTCCGCTGGGCCCTCCAGTCAAGCACCGCTCCGCTGGGCCATTCATCTCAAGCACCGCTCCGCTGGGCCCTTCATCTCAAGCACCGCTCCGCTGGACCCTTCCTGTCAAGCACCGCTCCGCTGGGCCCTTCATCTCAAGCACCGCTCCGCTGGGCCATCCTGTCAAGCACCGCTCCGCTGGGCCCTTCATCTCAAGCACCGCTCCGCTGGGCCCTTCATCTCAAGCACCGCTCCGCTGGGCCCTTCCTGTCAAGCACCGCTCCGCTGGGCCCCTCATCTCAAACACTGCTCCGCTGGGCCCTCCTGTGAAGCACCGCTCCGCTGGGCCCTTCATCTCAAGCACCGCTCCGCTGGGCCCTTCATCTCAAGCACCGCTCCGCTGGGCCCTTCATCTCAAGCACCGCTCCGCTGGGCCCTTCCTGTCACGCACCGCTCCGCTGGGCCCTTCATCTCAAACACCGCTCCGCTGGGCCCTCCTGTCAAGCACCGCTCCGCTGGGCCCTTCATCTCAAGCACCGCTCCGCTGGGTCCTCCTGTCAAGCACCACTCCGCCCTTCATCTCAAGCACCGCTCCGCTGGGCCCTTCCTGTCAAGCACCGCTCCGCTGGGCCCTTCATCTCAAGCACCGCTCCGCTGGGCCCTTCCTGTCAAGAACAGCTCCGCTGGGCCCTTCATCTCAAGCACCGCTGGCCCTTTGGCAGGGCCGGATCTGTGTCGGGCAGGGCTTCACGAAGCATTCTGGGCACCATGCCTCCTCCGGAACCAGTGGAGTCTGTAATCCACTTGTGAGACTGTGGCTTTGCACTCCCCAGGATGGTACAGTGGGCAGCCCACCCACTGTAGAGACTTGTGAGACTGTGGCTTTGCACTCCCCAGGATGGTACAGTGGGCAGCCCACCCACTGTAGAGACTTGTGAGACTGTGGCTTTGCACTCCCCAGGATGGTACAGTGGGCAATCCACCCAGTGTAGAGACTTGTGAGACTGTGGCTTTGCACTCCCCAGGATGGTAGAGTGGGCATGGAGACCCCTCGTGGATCTGGCGTCGTGGACTCATCTGGCTGAGGTGCCCCCCCTTCCCTTCCCCCTGAGGTGCCTGTAGTTTTACTATCTGATGCCCCTGCAGTGTTCTCTCCAATGGAATCGGGTCTCGTGTGTGGGCTTTGCCCATGTGTTTAGGCCCATTGGCCCACGGACAATGGCAGATAGCCAATATGGGCCGGACTTTTCACCTATGTATATATTGTTCATGTTGTAATATATTTTATTTATATATTTCATATTTCACTTAACTTCAAATTTCATATAATATACTTCAATTTTAATGATCATTTTATTTTGTCTTTGCATTCTTCCGGGGGGTTTGGGGGGTGTCACTCTGAGTTGTTGCTCTGCATTGATGTGTGTGTTGTAGTGGGTGAGGGTGGGTGTGTCGCGTATGTGTGTGCCCATAATATTTTGCCTCCCCCCTCCCCTGTGTCGTAGGTGCAGTACTCACCATTGTCGTCTGCGCCGGCGTTCGTGCTCCTGGTAGAGAAGCAGGAAGACAATGGCTGGGAGGATGTGGAGTTCCGGTTCCATGCTGTCCCGATTCTGCGTGGAGTGTGTAGAGGTGAGCATTTTCCATTTGAAAAGACTGTTTCTGCCGTGTTTTTATCGGCGGGGCAACCGCCCCGGAAAAGGTGGCGGATTGGTGGGTCGTGATAGGGTGGGCGGTACATTGTCTCCCGCCTGGCTGTTGGCGGTGACCGCCGCGCTGTTTGTTTGTGCCGCCGTGGCGGTCGGAGTGTTAAAGTGGCGGGCTGTGTTGGCGGTTCCCGCCAGGGTCGGAATTCCATTTTTTCGACCGCCAGCCTGTTGGCGGGTTGGCCGCCGCATTAACACCGATCGCCAGGGTCAGAATGAGGCCCTATATGTGGTGTAACCATTAATATGCCTGGATTCTGTGAGCCAGGTCTCCTGGCAGCAGATAAAAAGATTTTCTGTCACTAATTTTATCCAGTGAAAGCAGAACTCCAATACTGGAGAGGGTCCAAAGTCACTATTCTCCTGTATAAAATGCCTTGTTCATGATGCTGATGACTATCTCACTGAAGCTTATCGCCAGCTTCACGACAAGACAGGTTATAAGAAACTCTCACATAATCCAACAGCTGAAATACAACACAAACTGCTAGAACTTCTGGAGCACTGGCACTCCTGCCAAACTCTTTCCAACTCTGAAAAAACTGCTCTTTTTCTCCAATACCCTACTATTCCGACTCTGTATATTTTACCCAAAATTCACAAAGCAGGACACCCGCCAAAGGGCAGACCTATAATCTCAGGAGTAAACTCCATATGCTCTAAGCTGGGATCCCTCATTGACAAAGAGCTTCAACCATTCATGACCAATCTGTCTTCCTATGTTAGAGACACTAAAGATATTCTACAAAAGCTACAATATATAGAGTGGCAATCAGACTATTTTCTTGCAACTATTGATGTTGTTAGTCTCTATACTTCTATCAAACACAATGATGGCCTAGCAGCAGTGAGCAAATGCTTGTCTACCAGATCGGTGCAGTACTTGACACGGAATACAATGATTCTGGATTTTCTTAAATTCAGCCTTGAAAACAATTACTTTCTCTTTGATGGTAATTTTTACTTACAGCTCCAAGGGACGGCGATGGGGGCAAAATTTGCTCCACCCTACGCCTGTATCCTGATGGGAGCTGTTGAAAACCATTGGCTCTGGTCAGACCGCTCGGAACATTTCATCAAACACATCATCTTTTGGGGACGATACATTGATGATATCCTGCTTATTTGGCAAGGCTCAGAGGTCCACCTTCACCAATTCATTCAGTCCCTAACACCCAACCCTTGGGAGATAGAGGTAACTTACCAAATTTCCAATTCTTCAATTGAGTATCTAGATCTACTGATTTTTGTTGAAGACAATAAACTTCAGACAAAGTTTTTTCATAAAACGACATCTGCTAACTCAGTTCTTCATGCCACCAGTTGTCACTCGTCTAGTACTATTCGGAATATACCCAAAGGTGAATTTAGACGAGCCAGACTTAATTGTACCAACATTTCTGACTACGATAAAACGTCCTCTGAAATGACCATGAGACTTACATCCAGGGGGTACAATCGGGCCTCCTTAAATACCATCAGAAATTAAATGAGAAGTGTGGATCGGAACTCCCTGTTGAACAAAGCCCCCCCCAAAAAAAAAAAAAACACAACTATTCGCTTTATCACAGCCTTTCATAACGGTCATAATCATATTCGAAAATCATTAAGAACATTTTGGTTCTTACTTATGAATAACTCTTCCATCAATCAATATATCACCAACCACCCACAAATAGTTTTTAGGCGGGCACCTAACCTACGCAACAAACTCTGTCCTTCATTTCCACAACAAAGGTCTTCTACCACCTTTCTACCATCTAAACCAAAAGGCTTTCACACCTGCAGTAAATGTTCTGTATGTAAACTGGGTCCTTCCAAATCTACATCAGTCAACATCAACAACTGTACCCACCGGATCACTGACTTCATTAACTGTGCCAGCACCTATGTCGTCTATGCTATCTGGTGCTCTTGCAACCTAACTTATATTGGCAGCATGATCCGTCCTTCAAAAACCAGAATACAGGAACATTTTCGGAACATACAAAAGTCTGACACTCAAGCACCAATGGTTGAACATTTTATCAAGTGTCATCAACACCAACGCACTTTTACCTTTAGTGGTCTACGACGTATCACACCCTCTCCGAGAGGTGGCAACACATCCCTGCGATTACGCCAAGAAGAAAGCCGTCTAATAATTAAATATGATACAGTTAATAATGGTCTCAACAAAGATCATGAATGGCACTTTTGGCTAATGTAAATAACTAAAGGTTTTCTGTTCTATTCTTTTTTCGTTTTCCAGGAACTGTAATGTGTACATGTTGACATTTGCCAAGCTCAATTTTAGGCTGTTTCTCTGAGATGTATATGCTAGAGGTTTTTGTTTTGTTTTGTTGTACCCTTGATGTTTGCGACATTGCTGTTCCCAATTGCTTTATTCCTGTCTTTCATTAACTAGTTGCTTTCTTATTTGCCACCAGTCTCTTATAGGTTTCTTTTATCTTTATTCAATATAACTTTTTGGCCTTTTCCCTTCTTTTCTTAGTTTTCTTTCCACGTATTTCACCTTCTTTTCGGTAAACTTACCTCCTCTTTAATAGTGTTATATTAACTTTCACTTATGACTTTCACCGAGCATTAGACCATTATAAATATGGCAGTACTTGCTCCCCAAAGATGGCGTTATCCGTCTTGATGATCTACTCGGCCACTCCAATATGGCAGCTGTTTTCCTTTCTGTTCACCATGATGGCGCTCCTCGCCCTATAGACCGGCAGTCCGTCTTTTATCTTTACTTCAAACACGAAGACGTGATAGGACTATTCTCTCAGCCACAGGTACTTTAACGTGACCTCGACGCTTATGCGCCCGTCCCGTTTTCCTGATTTTTGCCACTTACCTGCGGCGCTCCGGTTTAGTGCACCCCAAAGGTGAGGATGGGAGTACTGCTGCTACATGTAACATGACTTACTAACATGCAGAGCTTTCGTTTACTTTATCTAGTTTCTAATATTGGTTTTCCTTTAAATCTCTTAACACATTTTACTTTCAAAAGGTGGTCTCTCTGATTTATAAACCTCGTGAATATTTACTGTTTGTTTAAATGGCTAAATATAACTTGCATGTATTTCTTTAACTAGTCAATCATTTATACCACAGTTGATATTATCGTTACCAGCTTTTTTACATTCTCTTCCAAAGCTTCGTATGTCTCAACAATTGACTATTTTTTTTTACAGAATATGACTAACTCAGTATCCAAATTATAAATCTTTGCCTTACTCTTCATGGTATGTTTGTTAATATCTCAGTACTCTTTTATCACTATTTCTCATTTTCAAGCATTGGTTTATTTTGGGGCATTTTCCGACCTCTCCGGACTTGGGCACTATACACTAAATTACTTTTAACCTTTTTTCCTTTAATCTCTCCTCAAATTTGAGTGATTATAATAGTAGCTGAGTGACCTTCTGGTTTCCGCCTGGATTTAAATTTATCTGCGTTGCAATCACTGATTTTCTCCTTTTCAATATCACAGATATTTTAACATCACAGATTTTGTAGCACGATTGACTTTCTATTGCTCTTTTCCCTGATTTTTATGGACTTTCAAGTCTTGAATCCCACCCTAATCACCTACTAACTCCTACCATGTTTGGGCTTAAGAATCTTCCAATTCTGAAATATCACATCAGAAAATACTTATCTTTTTCATTTTACATGATCAACTCTACCAGAGAATTTGTTTCTTCTCTTCTTTTTCAGGCTTGAGAAAGCCCCAGTTTATATATAGCTATAGGGGGCGAAACACATGTTGGCTGATCCTCCCTTCCCTTGCATTATTTTGGATTTTGCTTTTTGTTTCGAAAATAAGTCACTCTTTGGGTTTTTGGAATTAAAATTGTACAACAATGAAATAAACTTTTAATTTGACAACTTCAAGAACCTCTTGAGTGGGACTTTACCTTCTGCTTGTACTGTACTAATTTTATCCAGTCAGGGTTTCCAATTTTTGATTTTAAACCTGCAACGTTCCAGGAAATAATCCCTAGGGCTGTCATACTCTGTGTGTCATATATATCGGGGGCTCCCTTGGATTGTGAGAAGAACTGTTACAGTATATTTGTCTCCAAAGGGCCTTGCAATAAAGGCTCAATTACTGATGGTCAATCTAACTGCTCCAGTGATGCCAAAGGCTCATAAGGACTGATTTATTGCTCAAGGGGAGACTTCAAAGTTTAGAAAGTGGCAAGGGGAGCAGGTACAGGAAAACTGGAAAATAAATAAAGCAGTAGACAAAGGTCAATTGGCAGTAAATGAGAAAGAATGTGAGTTGTCTTCACGAAAAGGGAGGAGCATGTGTTACTAAACGTGCCATTGCAAAAAAACCCGCTTTACTAAGTTTAAGTAACTGCTGACATCTTCTGGAGAATTATGGTAGTAAAGTCCTCATGTATTGTGCTTCATTCTAATGCACCAGGTCCCAATGGAAATGGAATGAAATGAAAATGGAGGTACACAGACATTAAGGCCCATATTTATACTTTTTTAGTGCAGCATTTGCACCTCTTTTTGACGCACCAACGGCGCAAATTTACAAAATACCATTGTATTTTGTAAGTTTGCGCCGCTTTTGCGTAAAAAAATGATGCAAATGTGGTGCGAAAAAAGTATAAATATGGACCTAATTGTTTATTTGTTGCACACTTTCTAAGGAGAGTGAAGAACCAAGTGAGAGGTAGAAATCTGAGGGGTGACACCCAGCAAACATACTCATAATGGCTAATAAAAAGCCCCCACAGCCCCAGCAGTGTGGGGGCAGCTGATCTCCAAGGGCCACCCTCATCAAAACTGGTAGGTGGTGAGGCTGGAAGGAGAGGGCCCCCTCCATGTATTTTGCAGGGATGGTAGGCCAAGCCAAGTTTTGTTATGCCACTGCCTACTCATTGTGTGTTGTAAGCCTCTTTTTGTATGATCACCCCAAAAGTTTGGACAGATGCTGTTGGTTTTTTAACTCTGAAGTTCACTGATGATCTTTCTTATTATCCTGGGGACCCCTGTCCTAATTGTCCTAGCCCTTTAACACCCTTTGTTAGCCATTAACCATTTTTGCTGACTTCAGGCGTCTGAGTTCTCAAACACTTCTCAAACACTTTCTGCCATCC
Organism: Pleurodeles waltl; assembly: GCF_031143425.1. Classification (NCBI taxonomy): domain Eukaryota; kingdom Metazoa; phylum Chordata; class Amphibia; order Caudata; family Salamandridae; genus Pleurodeles; species Pleurodeles waltl. The sequence continues at coordinate 128,457 of NW_027150029.1, forward strand.
TTCAAAGACCACATCTTTTTCAAATCTCCATCTTTAGACCACTCTGCTAGGTTATAGTCCCTTTGCCATGTGATCCATTCTCTGAGAACTGTGCCAACATCATACAGCACCTGCTATCACTGAGAGGTCACAGTGAAACAGTCCTGACTTTTTATTCACTTTACATTTTCTGATGTTTTGGCAAATACCTACCAGTTCCATAATTGAGCTGATAAAGGTAGGGGTTTCTAGGGTTGCCAGCATAGGGAGACCTGAGTTGGAACCATTTACAAAAAGAGTATCCAAATAAATGTACCATAGGATCACATAGGTGTACTCCTGCTCTCAGTCACCTTCTTCCTTCTCCAGGTCCTTCTATGCCTTTTGTAGTTGGTCCTAATCTAGGTCATGTTCCAAGTTCTCCTTTCTAAGTTGTTTTGGCCATCCTTGTTCTCATGAATATCAGAATATGACAAGTTTTGATTACCCTGGAACTGATTTTCTTCTGTTTCTATTAATGTATTTTCTGCACAAATCAAAGCAGACCAAACAATGGTGTAGCCATTACTTAAAAAATGTAAGCCCATAGAAATGTCACTATACTAAGGGGGCGCAGGTAGTGACAAAGGGGACATATTGGATTACCTGTGAACTTACATGGGGAAATGCAATCTTTCATCACTTAAAAAAAAAATATGTTTAACATATTAATTACTTACGTCGATTTTTTAGCAACTATCTGTGGCTGCACATCTTGAACAGCCCTTTCTGGGGCAGTTGTTATTGTATGCATAACAAACTCTGTTAAACGTCTGTAAAGTCTAACTAGACGATTATAAAGGTGGCATAACTTGGCCACATTGAATTGTTGTATATTAGGGAATCATGTATAGCTGGCTAAGACTCGCCATGTACCTTCCTCATTGCTGAGGGGACCAGTCGAATATTTTGAAAACATGTGGTAGGGCATCTTTGAACAAATGTAGGTGCTCCTGAAATGTTAATGGTATTTGTAAATCATTATAAACTCTGTACTGGCCCAGTAAGGTGGCCTCAGTGCATATGTATAATCGGTTTGTATTAGGATCGAATGCAGGAAAGGTGACCCATGAGCAAAATATTTCAGTTTTATGAGCTTAGTGAGACTCAGCCATGAAGGTAACATCTCTACCCTATTAAGTGGCCCATGTAATGTTTTTTTTTTCCTCGCCATGTCTTCATGCTTGAGCGTCCTTATGTAAGAAGTGAATCTCCCGGATAGCCAAAAGATCAGGACTTTTGGAGTGAAAATAGTGAGTCTTGAGAGTTCGTATCTCTTGTTCAACGCTGGTCAGCAACCTACGGATGGATTTCAGGAACACGGCTTGCTTAGCTATGCAGGCACCTCTTATAACCACCTTAAAAGCCTCCCACAGTGTGGAGGGTGATTCGACAGAGTTCACATTATGGGCGCAGAACAATCCTCTTACGAATCTCTTCACGAAATACTGCATCTCGTAGGGCACCCAAAGGTAGGTACCAGGAAAAGGGCCGTGGCACGGAATGAGGGAGCTAGGTGCCAGTATCACACCAGTATCACAGGGGAGCACCAATACCACATGCCTGCCCGGGCCAGCATCCCGTCAGCACATAGGTCTAGAAACCCCTCAGATGGGTCGGCAGTGGCAGCTGTTCGGGGCAGGAGGCCCATCCCTGGCATCAGCAGGCATTTTCACAGTAATCATCAAGGCGCCCTCATCCATCCAATGAGGGGGCACAGCACAGGTCATTCAGCACTTACTGACCTCGCCCCTTCAGGCCTAGGGCCCCTGCCACACCTACCGGACCCAGCCACCTCTGCCTCAGGTGCCTCTGTACAGTTTACATAATCATAATGAGTAGATGTTAGAAGCTGTCTCCGAGCGGGCAACACAAGTACTCGAATATCTTGTTCTGTGTTCCTAGCCTTGAGCAGAGTGTACAGATTATGGCCCTCATTTTAACATAGGGGATACATACTGCCAACCATCGCGGTTACAGCCGCCAACATACCGCCACCGTGGCTACCATCTGTCTGCCATATTATGAGCACTGTCTGACTTCCGCCACAATAAGGGTGAATATCTGGCAGTGCTCATGGTGGTGGACGGTGGTAAGCTGGCGCTGCTACCACCAGCACCGCCACACCAGTTGAACGCCGCCAGTCGTATTATGTCCAGTAATATGGCCTGGCAGTGTTCTGGGGGGGCGCTGCTGGGGGTAGCATTGCCTCTTCCCGTTCCCTGCCGGAAGACTTCCTCAACCAAGGTAAGTTGGGCTTCCGACAGGGGAGGGGCCGGGGGTTGTTTTGTGTGTGTGTCTGAGTGTGTGCTTGAATGTCTGAGTGTGGTTGTGAATGCGTCTGTGTGTGTTGTTTGAGTGGGTGTATGTGTGTGAGTGAATGCGTGTAGGAATGGTGAAGTGAGTGAGTGTCTGCATGCCAGTGTGATTGTGTGTCAGAATGTGTGTGAGTATGTCTGGAAGTATGCTTGAATGAATGCATATATGTCAGTGTGTGAATGAATACGTGTATGTCTAAGTGAATGGGTGTGTGCCTGGTGCTTGTGGGTGTCTGTGTGCGTGTATGCGGGGGTGTGGTGTGAGGGGTGCTGTGACTGTAGTGGGGAGTGGGGGAGAGGGGGGTGATATGTGCGTGTGTGACTGTGGGGGGTGGGGTCAGTTGTGTGGTATGTGCATGTAGGGGGATGAGTGAATGGTTCTGAAGGGGGCAGGGGAGTCTGGATGCAGGGGGTGGGGGCGTCAGATGAGTGTTGGGGGGTGGGGAGCTGGAGGAAGGAAGGAATTCCCTGTCACCGGTAGCGCCTACCACCATGGTTTTCGTGGCGTTGCTAACGCTACGAAAACCATGGTGGTAGGCCGGCTCATAATGCCACGGTTGGTACTATGTCTGCCGCCGGGCTGGAGATATATATCTCCAGCCCGGTGGCTCATATCGCCATGGAGTTATCAGTGGAGAAGTGGAAGGTTGGCTGCAGCCAACTCGCCATTCTCATAATGTGGCGGAATACACTGCCATCCTGTTGGCGGTGATCCCGCCACATAAACCCTGGCAGTGAAAAGACCGCCAGGGTTAAAATGAGGGCCTATATGTCGAGAAAAGCTAACTAAAAACAAACAGCATGTACAATGTATTCTTGGAATAATACTCTGCAAGCATAAATTGTGTACAATGTAACTGCTAAAAGAGATATCACCTAAATGTGTAAAATGTGATATTTACAACTGAGCTAAGATGAGGAATCTAAAATGGCCCAAGAAGGCCTCACTTGGGGGCATATATACAAGAAAGTGGTGCATCAGCTCTGATGCGCCACTTTTCTTGAGTCGTCCTGCCCCCCCTAACGTCACCATGGTAGTGCTGTATTTACTATATAGCGCATCATGGTGCATGTTAGCACAATAGCATCATAATTTATGACGCTATTGTTGTGCTTTGCTGGATTAGTGCCATAAATAATGGTGTTAGTCCAGCAAAGAACAGGAAGGCCCATATGTTGTTATTGGAGCATCAGTTTAACTCCTGCCCTGAGCAGAAAAAACTGGCGCAGTGAAGTCTCATAAATTTCACTGCATAGTTTTTTGGGGCCTTCCTGTGTGGAAACGCATCCCTTTTATACATCATACCTGACGCAGGTATAATAAGACGCAAGTGGTTACAAATTGGCGGAATACATGCATTGGACAACTTTGTAAATATGGCACACAGTGGGAGCCTCCTTAGAGTAAGAAAACTGATGCTAGGGCAGCACAAGGAGGTGCAAGGAGGCACAAGGGGCTTGTAAAAATGCCCCTCGAAGCCTGCAACTGCACCTTTGGAAATTCTAATACTTCTGACATCTGATTATTTCACATTGTAGATGAGAAAGCCTAATATAGTTATCAGCATTTTCAAAATAGTTATGTGCAAGTGTAGGAAGGTAGCCTCTATCTAGCCTTGTTACCCCACTTTTGGCCTGTTTGTGAGTATATGTCAGGGTGTTTTTACTGTCTCACTGGGACCCTGCTAGCCAGGACCCCAGTGCTCATAGTGAAAACCTTATTTGTCAGTGCATTTTATATGTCTCACTGAGATCCTGCTAGCCAGGACCCCAGTGCTCATAGTTGTGGCCTGAATGTGTGCTCCAGCATACACCCCTGGTACTGCTAAACCAGCTCTCTGGGGTTTTCACTGCAGCTACCGCTGCTGCCAACCCACAGACAGGCTTCTGCCCTCCTGGGGTCTAGGAAGCCCAGTCCCAGGAAGGCAGAACAAAGAATTTCCTCTGAGAGAGGGTGTTGCACCCTCTCCCTTTGGAAATAGGTGTTAAGGGCTGGGGAGGAGAAGCCTCGCCCAGCCTCTGGAAATGCTTTCAAGGGCACAGATGGTGCCCTCCTTGCGTAAACCAGTCTATACCGGTTCAGGGATCCCCCAGCCCCTTCTCTGGTGCGAAACTGGACAAAGGAAAGGGGAGTGACTACTCCTGTGTCCATCACCACACCGGGGGTGGTGCCCAGAGCTCCTCCAGTATGTTCCAGACCTCTGCCATCTTGAATGCAGAGGTGTGAGGGCACAATGGAGGCCTCTGAGTGGCCAGTGCCAACAGGTTACGTCAGAGACCCTTCCTGATAGGTGCTTGCCTGACTAAGTGGCCCATCCTCCCCTGAGGGCTATTTAGGGTCTCTCCTGTGGGCTTCTCTTCAGATAACGAATGCAAGAGCTCACCAGAGTTCCTCTGCATCTCCCTCGTCGACTTCTGCCAAGGATCGACCACTGACTGCCCGCAAAACTGCAACAAAGTAGCAAGAAGACTACCAGCTACATTGTAGTGCCTAATCCTGCCGGCTTTCTCGACTGTTTCCTGGTGGTGCATGCTCTGGGGGCTGTATGCCTTCACCCTGCACTGGAAGCCAAGAAGAAATCTCCTGTGGGTCGACGGAATCTTCCCCCTGCTAACGCAGGCACCAAACTTCTGCTTCACCGGTCCTCTGGGTCCCCTCTCATCGTGATGAGCATGGTCCCGGGAACACAGGAGCTGGATTGAAGTGACCCCGACAATCCAGTGGTCCATCTGTCCAAATTTGGTGGAGGTAAGTCCCTGCCTCCCCACGCCAGACAGAAAGCCTCGGTTTACTGCGTGAACTGGAGCTGCTAGGGCTGCTGTGCACTTTTGCAAGGAATCCGTTGTGCACAGCACAGCCCAGGTCCCCAGCACTCCTTCTTGCATTGCTCAGCTCGCTTAGTTGACCACCAGCTTCGCGGGACCCTCTTTTGTAATGTTGAGATGACTGCCATGATCAGTTTTCTTGAACCTGTGTTCAAGTTCTTCTGCGGGTTCTGCCTGCTTCTGCAGGGGCTCTCTGAGTTGCTGAGCGCCCCCTCTGTCTCTTCCTCCAAGGGGCGACCTCCTAGGCCATCCTGGGCCCAGGCAGCACCCATTTTCTTCAACCGCGACCTTTGCAGCTAGCAAGGCTTGTTTGCGGTCTTTCTGCGTGGAAACAACTCTGCATTCTTCAGCACGCAGTGTGACATCTTCTGTGCAAAGGAGAATCTTCAGCTTCTTCCACCTGGAGGCAGCCATTTTGCACCTTCATCCAGGGTTTAGTGGGCTCCTGCCCCCCACTGGACACTTTCGTGACTCTTTGACTTGGTCTCCTTCCTTTGCAGGTCCTCAGGTCCAGGAATCCGTCTTCAGTGCTTTGCAGTCAGTTGTGGTCTTTTCCTACACTGCAGAATCTCCTATCACAACTTTAGTGTGTTTCTGGGGTAGTAGGGTAACTTTACTCCTACTTTTTAGGGTCTTGTGGTGGGGTATCTTGGACACCCTTAGTGTTTTCTTATACTCCCAGTGACCCTCTACACACTACACTAGGCCTGGGGTCCCTAAGGGCTTCGCATTCCACTTTCTTAGTATATGGTTCATGTTGCCCCTAGGCCTATTGCATCCTATTGTATTCTACATTGTTTGCACTACTGTTCTAACTGTTTACTTACCTGATTTTGGTTTGTGTGAATATTTTGTGTATTTTACTTACCTCCTAAGGGAGTATATCCTCTGAGATATTTTTGGCACATTGTCATTAAAATAAAGTACCTTTATTTTTAGTAACTCTGAGTATTGTGATTCTTATGATATAATGCTATATGACATAAGTGGTATAGTAGGAGCTTTGCATGTCTCCTGGTTCAGCCTAAGCTGCTCTGCTATAGCAACGTCTATCAGCCTAAGCTGCTAGAACACTACTGATCTACTAATAAGGGACAACTGGACCTGGCACAAGGTTTAAGTACCATCAGGTGCCCACTATAAGCCAGGCTAGCCTCCTACAGCAAGACTATCAAATATGACTACTACCATATGTAATTGGCCCTTGGGACATTTACACACTATGGTGATTGAATAGCTTTCTGTGCTAGACAGCAGTCTATATACCTAATACATAAGCTCTGGTGCACATCAATAGGGGTAAATGGGTGCATCAAGCTGTTCATTATTGACACCAATTAAGACGAAAATGAGTGACAGCACATAGGTAATAAGAAGTGAGCCCAGTGGTGTAACAAAACTTGAGGGTTCCCCCCTGCAAAATACATGGAGGGGGCACCCCACGCTCCGGACCTAGTCAGGAGCTGTTATTCTAGGGGCTGCCGTCTGTGTACAGAATGAGAGGGGGATCCCTGGAGCTCAGGGCCCCCAACATAATGGGGGCTGTGGGTACTATTGTACGCTACTGAGTAAGCCATTATTGATTAATAGGATACTTTGGATTGCCTGTAACAACAGGGGTCCCAACTTGCTCTACATGTTCTTTTAATTCTCAGTGATTTGTCTCTACTGCAGTTTTGTAAAGAAACAAATCCATAAATACTTTGGTTGTCCTGCATTGCTCCCACTCTATTATACGTTATAGAATTAGGATCCATTACTGTAGGAGGCTGGGCTGGCTAGTAGTGAGTACCAAGGGGTACTTGCACCTTGCACCAGGCCCAGTTATCCCTTATTAATGTATAGGGTGTCTAGCAGCATAGGCTGATAGATAATGGTAGCTTAGCAGAGCAGCTTAGGCTGAACTAGGAGACAAGTGAAGCTCCTACAGTACTACTAGTGTCACTTGCACAATATCATAAGAAAACACAATACACAGATATACTAAAAATAAAGGTACTTTATTTTTATGACAATATGCCAAAGTATCTCAGTGAGTACCCTCAGTATGAGGATAGCAATTATACACAAGTTATATGTACACAATACCAAAAATATGCAGTATAGTCTTAGAAAACAGTGCAAACAATGTATAGTTACAATAGGATGCAATGGGGACACATAGGGATAGGTGCAACACAAACCATATACTCCAAAAGTGGAATGCGAACCACGAATGGACCCCAAACCTATGTGGCCTTGTAGAGGGTCGCTGGGACTATTAGAAAATAGTAAGGGTTAGAAAAATAGCCCTCCCCAAGACCCTGAAAAGTGAGTGCAAAGTTCACTAAAGTTCCCCAAAGGACAAAGAAGTCGTGATAAGGGAATTCTGCAGGAAAGACACAAACCAGCAATGCAACAACGATGGATTTCCAAACGAGGGTACCTGTGGAACAAGGGGACCAAGTCCAAAAGTCACAAGCAAGTCGGAGATGGGCAGATGCCCAAGAAATGCCAACGGTGGATGCAAAGAAGCTGCTACAGGACAGTAGAAACTTAGGATTCTGCAGGAAAGACAAGGGCTACAAACTTCCCCTTTGGAGGATGGATCCCACACACCGTGGAGAGTCGTGCAGAAGTGTTTTCCTGTGGAAATACAGCCAACAAGCCTTGCTAGCTGCAAATCATGCGAAAAGGGTTTTTGGCCGCTGCTGTGGCCCAGGAGAGACCAGGATGTCGCCAATTGCGTCTGGGGACAGAAGGGACATCGAGCAAGACAAGGAGCCCTCTCAGCAGCAGGTAGCACCCGCAGAAGTGCCAGAAACAGGCACTACGAGGATGCGTGAAATGGTGCTCACCCGAAGTTGCACAAAGGAGTCCCACGTCGCCGGAGACCAACTTAGAAAGTCGTGCAATGCAGGTTAGAGTGCTGTGGACCCAAGCTTGGCTGTGCACAAAGGATTTCCGCCGGAAGTGCACGGAAGCCGGAGTAGCTGCAAAAGTCGCGGTTCCCAGCAATGCAGTCTGGCGTGGGGAGGCAAGGACTTACCTCCACCAAACTTGGACTGAAGAGTTACTGGACTGTGTGAGTCACTTGGACAGAGTTGCTGGATTCAAGGGACCTCGCTCGTCATGCTGAGAGGATACCCAGGAGACCGGTAATGCAGTTCTTTGGTGCCTGCGGTTGCAGGGGGAAGATTTGGTCGACCCACGGGAGATTTCTTCGGAGCTTCTAGTGCAGAGAGGCGGCAGACTACCCCCACAGCATGCACCACCAGGAAAACAGTCGAGAAGGCGGCAGGATCAGCGTTACAGAGTTGCAGTAGTCGTCTTTGCTACTTTGTTGCAGTTTTGCAGGCTTCCAGCGCGGTGAGCAGTTGATTCCTTGGCAGAAGGTGAAGAGAGAGATGCATAGGAACTCTGATGAGCTCTTGCATTCGTTATCTAAGGAATCCCAAGAGACAGAGACCCTAAATAGCCAGAAAAGAGGGTTTGGCTACCTAGGAGAGAGGATAGGCTAGCAACACCTGAAGGAGCCTATCAGAAGGAGTCTCTGACGTCACCTGGTGGCACTGGCCACTCAGAGCAGTCCAGTGTGCCAGCAGCAACTCTGTTTCCAAGATGGCAGGGGTCTGGAGCACACTGGAGGAGCTCTGGACACCTCCCAGCGGAGGTGCAGGTCAGGGGAGTGGTCACTCCCCTTTCCTTTGTCCAGTTTCGCGCCAGAGCAGGGCTAAGGGGTCCCTGAACCGGTGTAGACTGGCTTATGCAGAGATGGGCACAAATGTCCCCATGAAAGCATTTCCAGAGGCTGGGGGAGGCTACTCCTCCCCTGCCTTCACACCATTTTCCAAAGGGAGAGGGTGTAACACCCTCTCTCAGAGGAAGTCCTTTGTTCTGCCATCCTGGGACAAGCCAGGCTTGACCCCAGGAGGGCAGAAACCTGTCTGAGGGGTTGGCAGCAGCAGCAGCTGCAGTGAAACCCCAGAAAAGGTAGTTTGGCAGTACCCAGGTCTGAGCTACAGACCCGTGGGATCATGGGATTGTACCAACAATGCCAGGATGGCATAGAGGGGGCAATTCCATGATCTTAGACATGTTACATGATCTTATATTCGGAGTTACCATTGTGAAGCTACACATAGGTAGTGACCTATGTGTAGTGCACGCATGTAATGGTGTCCCTGCACTCACAAAGTCCGGTGAATTTGCCCTGAACTATGTGGGAGCACTCTGGCTAGTGCCAGGGTGCCCACACACTAAGTAACTTAGCACCCAACCTTTACTAGGTAAAGGTTAGACATATAGGTGACTTATAAGTTACATAAGTGCAGTGAAAAATGGCTGTGAAATAATGCGTGCATTATTTCACTCAGGCTGCAGTGTCAGGCCTGTGTAAGAATTGTCAGAGCTCCCTATGGGTGGAAAAAGAAATGCTGCAGCCCATAAGGATCTCCTGGAACCCCAATACCCTGGGTACCTCAGTACCATATACTAGGGAATTATAAGGGTGTTCCAGTAAGCCAATGTAAATTGGTAAAATTGGGCACTAGCCTGTTAGTGACAATTTGGAAAGAAATGAGAGAGCATAACCACTGAGGTTCTGGATAGCAGAGCCTCAGTGAGACAGTTAGTCACTACACAGGTAACACAGTCAGGCACACTTATGAGCACTGGGGCCCTGGCTGGCAGGGTCCCAGTGACACATACAACTAAAACAACATATATACAGTGAAAAATGGGGGTAACATGCCAGGCAAGATGGTACTTTCCTACAATTACCTCAGCAAATAAGGTAAATAATGGAAAGAGAGGATTTTAATGATGTTTGATACACCTACAGCCTCTTGGAAATTTACAGGAGAGCATATGATTGTCATAGGTTTAACCTTCATCGCTGAATACCCAATATTGGCCCACGTGTACACCCTGGAAAGTTGCTTGTAAGCAGATATTTTGGAGACTGTGTTACTTAGTGTGATCTGAATTGAATGGATACATTGCTATTAGAGTAGTACAGGTCAGTAATTTGATTGAGGTGATACAACCTCTACCATACGGCCCCGTATGAAATGACGAGACCATTGGGTTATAATATCACCCTGGGTGATTTTTAAAGAAAAGTCCTTTCCTTTATTGAATCCACCTAAGAATTACCACAGAGTGAGCATGGAATGTATAAGATATAAAGTAATGGTTACTGCTCATGTTGGTGGATTCATGGCAAAGTAGTATCTCATATGTGGTTGAATGATTGATATGTTTGTAAGTTGGAAACGTGCATTTTTGCATCTTAAATAAGTGATTGTTGACATGTATAGACGTCAAGAATAACATTACTCAGTTGTATTTTATTTTATACCATGGAATATTGGGTTGACACATATGGTCTACAAACATTTCCCTATCCATCGAGTTTTAAACCTTTTAACATTCACCATCAATGACTTTTTTTTAAAAGTGTCACAAAAGTGTTTTTTATGTCTTTATTTATTGAAATGTATTATATGTTTGTTATGAATATTTACTGGGAGGAGTAGTAACATTTTCTGAGGCAGGTGATATATATGCTTTATGACCACCAAAATGTGTTGACAGAAAACATAAATATGTCACCCAAAGAGCATGGACCAATATATTGTGTTACTGAACATACTTATCCATATCCAGTGACACAGTGAGTGGAAGTGTACAATTATGAGAATCCAAATAGAGTGCTTTACAATTCTCATCCTCTTTATTAAAATTGTTTTTCATATTTGTCTTTTATGTTGTGGTTGTTGTCATACTGGTACATTGATTGTGCTGTGTATCAAGCTTTTTAATGTATGAATTTTAATGAGTATATAATTAAATGATATATGTGGTTTTTTTTTTCTAAATTCCTGTGGTATCAAATTAGTCTAGTTGTTGTGACAAGGTTTGAGTTCTCCTGACCCTGGTCTTCTTGACCCTGTTTATGGCCCTTCCTTAGCTCTTCCTTGGCCTCCTGATCTTGTTATCACTGACCCTCCCCACCTGATCCTACTAGTCTGCTGGGTCCTTTCCCACCTAGCCCCATTGTCCTAGTTCTTCTAGGTCTTGCAATCCTAGTCCTTCTGGCTTGGGTCATCCTGATTCTCTTTGCCCTGGTCCCTGGCATCATGGCCTACTTGGCACTCCATTTCCCCGGTCCTTATATTCCTTTTTAGGTAGTCTTGCGCTGGTCCTGGTCGTTTTGGCCACGGTCTTGTACTATGGATCCACGTGGATTGGGTTGTTTCTTGTCCACCTGATCCTCACCAACCTGGCACTGATAACCCAGTTCCTGGTAACCCTGCTATACTTGGTACTTCAGATCCTGGCCGTCTTGGTGCTGGTCCTCTTGGTGCTGGCCCTTCTGATTCTTGCCATTGTGGCACTAAACCTGTCCGTCCTCCTCCTCGTCCTCTCCCCCTTCACTAAAACAGCCAACAGCAAGTTTAGTTGTGTCTACAGTTGGCAGCTATTCTACCACATCAATAGGGGCCAGGTCATCACATATATTACCTCTGTATCCATTCCAGCGTCCCCAAATCTTTGCCCACTTTTGGGGTGTGAGAAAGTTGCCTCTTTCTAGCCTTGTTACCCCCACTTTTGGCCTGTTTGTGAGTATATGTCAGGGTGTTTTCACTGTCTCATTGGGATCCTGCTAGCCAGGGCCCAGTGCTCATAGTGAAAACCCTATGTTGTCAGTATGTTTGTTATGTGTCACTGGGACCCTGCTAGCCAGGACCCCAGTGCTCATAAGTTTGTGGCCTATATGTATGTGTTCCCTGTGTAATGCCTAACTGTCTCACTGAGGCTCTGCTAACCAGAACCTCAATGGTTATGCTCTCTCTGCTCTACAAATTGTCACTAACAGGCTAGTGACCAATTTCACCAATTCATATTGGCATACTGGAACACCCTTATAATTCCCTAGTATATGGTACTGAGGTACCCAGGGTATTGGGGTTCCAGGAGATCCCTATGGGCTGCAGCATTTCTTTTGCCACCCATTGGGAAATCTGACAATTCTTACACAGGCCTGCCAATGCAGCCTGAGTGAAATAACGTCCACGTTATTTCACAGCCATTTACCACAGCACTTAAGTAACTTATAAGTCACCTATATGTCCAACCTTCACCTGGTGAAGGTTGGGTGCTAAGTTACTTAGTGTGTGAGCACTCTGGCACTAGCCAAGGTGCCCCCACATCATTCAGGGCAAATTCCCCGGACTTTGTGAGTGTGGGGACACCAGTTCACGTGTGCACTATACATAGGTCACTACCTATGTATAGCCTCACAATGGTAACTCCGAACACAGCCATGTAACATGTCTAAGATCATGGAATTGTCACGGCATTGGGGAGACAATTCCATGATCCCCTGAGTCTCTAGCACAGACCCGGGTACTGCCAAACTGCCTTTCCCGGGGTTTCACTGCAGCTACTGCTGGGGGCAGTGGCAGTGGGCACACGGTTCAGGGGACAGAGGAACAGGAAAACAGTGGAACCTGGAGGACTGCTGTGCGACAGGGGGAGGACAGTCCCAGAGAACCCACTCTCCACAAGGCCCTCTCCAACATCATGGGAGAGTACCATCATTCCCAGGACACAATGGCAACAGTACTGGCCAAGTTTCAGGAGACCCAGCGGCTGCAGGAGGAACACTATTTGGGGATCAGGCAGGAACTTAAGTCCATCAACACCACCCTAGTCACCATTGTAGGGTTGCTGAAGGACCTTGTGAACACCAGGAGGGACATTGTGGCACAACAAGGGGCCCCTGACACTAGCCTGGATGATGAACAGCCTACCACCTCTGCCGGCGCTAATGGACAGGTGGCACCGCCACAGGACCGCAACACCAGCACCCCACCCCCTGCAGATGGAGAACCACCCCGCAAACGGTCCCTGAGATCCAGGACAAAGACAGAGAACAATGCCAAGACCCCCGCCAGGAAATGAGACCACCCTGAATGTCATCCTTCTGTACCACTTCGTCACCCTGTCCATCCTTAAACTGCCCTTGCTCCACTTCCTATGCCCCTTTGGACAATGCACCTGTGAGACTAATAACTGGACTCTGCCATGGACATTCCTCCGCCATCACCCCTGACCATTTTACAACCCCCTCTACTATTTTGCACTTAAATAAACACCCTTGAATCACAAAACAATCTGGAGTCAGTCTGTGCTTTCACAAATGTGTATTTGCAATAACTGAGGGAAATAGCAATGTCCATTGTATTGTCAACATACCGATGTCACACAGCTCTAGTCCATGAAGTAATATAGCAGCGGTCACACAGTGGGACCCACATCTGTGAAATGGAAAGGCAAAGTGATAAGTCAGGGTCCACACACTGGTTGAAAGTGACAGACATATGATAGGTCTAACAATTGTATGAGATGTGTGAGGCAGTGACATCATCTTACCTGTGTCTCACTGGAAGTATTGCTGGATAACGTTGTTTCTGTTGTCGATATCCTCTTCTTCTGCCTCCTCTTCTTAACTTTCCACAGGCTCCACAGCTGCCACAAGACCTCCTTCTGGACCATCTTCCTGCAGAAAAGGCACCTGTCGTCGTAAAACCAGGTTGCGAAGCATACAGCAGGCCATGATGATCTGACACACCTTCTTTGGTGAGTAGTAGAGAGAACCACCTGTCATATGGAGGCACAGGAACCTGGCCTTCAGGAGGCCGAAGGTCCTTTCAATCACTCTCCTAGTTCGCCCATGTGCCTCATTGTAGCGTTCCTCTGCCCTTGTCCTGGGATTTCTCACTGGGGTCAGTAGCCATGACAGGTTGGGGTAGCCAGAGTCACCTGCAAATGTCGAGGGACAACTGTTAGACACTAGGGACAACCCCAGACAACTATTCACACTGTATAGGGTCCTTGTCCTCACCTAATAGCCACACACGGTGCCTCTGGAGTTGCCCCATCACATAAGGGATGTTGCTTTTCCTCAAAATGTAAGCGTCATGCACTGAGCCTAGAAACTTGCCATTCACATGGGAGATGTACTGGTCGGCCAAACACACCATCTGCACATTCATTGAATGGTAGCTCTTCCGGTTTCTGTACACCTGTTCACTCCTGCGGGGGGTACCAAGGCCAAATGTGTCCCATCAATGGCACCTATGATGTTGGGGATATGTCCCAGGGCATAGAAGTCACCTTTCACTATAGGCAAATCCTCCACCTGAGGGAAAACGATGTAGCTGCGCATGTGTTTCAGCACGGCAGACAACACGCTGGACAACACATTTGAGAACATAGGCTGGGACATCCCTGATGCAATGGCCACTGTAGTTTGAAAAGACCCACTTGCCAGGAAGTGGAGTACTGAAAGGACATGCACTAGAGGGGGGATACCTGTGGGATGGTGGATTGCTGTAGGTGACTATTACGTGTCTCTCTTCCATTGTTGACAGGTCCACCAGCGGTCTGTACACCGGAGGATGCCCCCATCTCCTCAACTGCCCCAGCGGACGTGCCCTATGGACGAGAAGAGCAAGCAGAGTCAGCCAACACTTAGGTATTAAAAAAATATTTATTGCACACATTTGTCAATCCGCAATGTGCCTGTCACTGTGTATGCACGGCCTAGATAGGTGTGACGCATTTAAAATTAATGCCATGTGGCCCCCTGAAATGGTGTCTGCCTGACCTGTAAGGTGGAACAAGGGGATATGAGGTAACTGCGCTGGCATTGTACACCGTCGCGGTAGGCGGTGGAAGACCGCGGCGCAATCCTGCATTGGTTAACATTGGACCCTATTGGTCCCAGGAGCCAATGACGATGTACGCCGGCGGTGACGATACGCACCGCCGCGGACGTGACCGCCATTTTCTTTCTGTTCACTCACTTAATACCTGACCTTCGACAGGAGAGGACCTACACTGCAAGTGCTGCTGTGACCTCAGTCTAGAAGCGACGATGGCTGATGTGTCTGGGGAAAGAGCCCCTGCCTTCACTTCGAAGGAGTTGGAGAAGTTAGTGGATGGGGTCCTCCCCCAGTACACGCTACTCTACGGTCCTCCAGACAAACAGGTGAGTACACTGTGAGCATGCTGTATGGGCAATGCCTGTTTGGAGTGGTGTGGATGGAAGATAGAGGGAGGGGGGACTGAGGCCTGCATGAGCGGACGGTGAGTGTATGTGGATCAGGGCAAGGGTGGGAACGTGGGTCAATGACTGTGATGGTCTGGACGGTTAAAGATTTTCCTTTTCCCCTGTCCTATTCCTCTAGGTCAGGACCCACCAGAAGAAGGATATTTGGCGTGTCATCGTCAAGGATGTCGGACCCTGGCGGTCCACCACAGACGGAGCACCCACTGTCGTAATAGATGGGAGGACATTCGCCGCTGGAGCAAGAAGACGGCGGAGGCCCAGCTGGGGATGGCCTCCCAACGTGGGAGGGGTGTCCGTCGCACCATGACCCCCCTGATGTTCCGGATCCTGGCGGTGGCCTATCCGGAGTTGGATGGGTGCTTGAGGGCATCACAGCAGCCACAAGGGGGTGAGTACAGTCACATCCATCTGACTCAGCGTGCATTACGAGGTGTCTGGGTGGGGGAGGTGAGCAGTGGGTTCCCCTAGGCCAGGGCAAGTTTTGTAGGAAAGGTCCCTTTGTGAGGCAGGCTATGTGGCACCCCAACCCCACCAGTGGCAAGAGCCATCTACACCTAGTCAGGTTCCAGTGACTTCCATGTGTGCCGCAATTGGGCATAGGCCTTGTACCCCATGTCCCTGTGATTAATTAGGGAACTCTAAGTGCATGGCGTAGTGCAGAGGGCTGCTGTGTCTGTAGTGTCCGCCAACGGTAGTGGTACTGCATGCACTGAACATGACTTTCTTCTTTCTCCCGCCCCCCTTTTTGTGGTCTCACTGTTCTGGTGTGCATTAGCATCATCAGGCGGAGGAGCAGTGGCACCGGAGCAGTAGGGAGCTGCATCCCACTTGGCCCTGGAGGGTGAGACAACGGAGTTTGAAGCCACCAGTGGGACGGAGGCCGAGGGGAGCTCCACTGCGGGGACAGGAGGTGATATCAGCGACAGCAACTCTTCCTCTGATTGGAGCTCCCCTCATCAACAGGTACAGCCGCCAACCCCCCACCAGCACCACCCTCCCAGCAGCCCCTCAGCGTGTGTCCCGTGCCCACTAACCCAGGAGGGTGGGCATCTCCTTCGCCCCAGGCACTTCAGGCCCTTCCCCAGTCAGCCCTGCTTCCCTCAGTGAGGAGGCTATTAACCTTCTGAGATCCCTCACTGTTGGGCAGTCTACCATTCTGAATACCATCCAGGGTGTAGAGAGGCAGTTGCAACACACAAATGCATACCTGATGGGCATTCATTCTGGCCATGCAGCCCAACAGAGAGCATTTTAGGCTCTGGCCTCAGCACTGATGGCAGCCATTGTCCCTCTGTCCAGCCTCCCCCCTCCAACTTCCTCCACCCAGACCTCCCAAAGTACACAAACGCAGCCACACAGCCACACACCCACCCAACAGCCATCCACCTCACAACAGCCCCGACCCATGCACCTTCACCCAAAGTCAGCAAACGTACACCACCTACAACCACTACCTTTTCCTCCACTCCCTAACCCCCTCCATCTACCCATCCCAGTGTGTCTAAAAAGCTTTTCCTAGATAATATTGACCTCTTCCCTACACCCCCCCCCCTTCCTTCCCCTAGGACCTGCCTTTCCAGGTCCCAACCCAGCACCACAGACACCACATCACCGGGCACAGTGGTGGCAGCAACTGCAGGCTTTTGGAGTCCGCCAAGCAACAGGGCTGCCAGTGTTCCACGGAGCGAGGGCAAGGACATTCCGCCACCTCCAAAAGTAAAAAAGTTGCCCACATCCCGGAGGGAGAAGGCGAAAACACCTGCCACCAAGGGCTCAGGCAAAACAGAAGTGGATAGTGGGAAGACAGCTGCACCACCATCCAAGGTGGGGAAGGGCCAGAAAATCAAGAGCAGGTGCACTTCAACCCCAACCTGCATGGCAGAGAAGACCGCGACCAGCACCGCCACAAGCACTGCCACACGCACCGCCACCAGCACCGCAGTCACCGAGCCCGCCACCAGCACTGCAGTCACTGAGCCAGCCACCAGGACAGCAGTCACTGAGCCCGCCACCAGCACCGCCACCACAAAGACCGCCGCCACAGAGCCCGCCGCCAGACCCGATGCCACAGAGCCCGCCGCCATCACCGCTGCCACAGCGGCCGCTGCCAGTACCACTGCCAGCACCGTCCCCACAGAACCCGCCACTAGCACCGATGCCACAGAGCCTGCCGCAAGCACTGCCACTACTGACACCACCTCCAGCACCGATGCCACTGAGGCAGCCACCAGCACCGCCGCTACTGACACCGCCACCAGCACCGATGCCACTGAGCCAGCCGCAAGCACCGCCGCCACTGACACCGCCACCAGCACCGCCAGCGGCCCGCGACATCCTGAGCCAGTGGCACCACCACAGATATGGCTGCCATCCCCAGTGGTCAGTCGTCTGAGGCTGGTGGTCAGTTCCAGGAGCCTGGGCAGCTTGCATGTTGCACCACCGTCAGTGGAGTATCACATCCACTACCTCATTCCTTGGCAGGATTAAGCACTCTGGGCACAAAGCCCCCTCCAGAACCAGTGGAGTATCACATCCACTACCTCAGACCTTGGCAGGATGAAGCACTCTGGGCACAAAACCCCCTCCAGAACCAGTTGAGAAAGGAATCCACTACCTCAGTCCTTGGCAGGATGAAACACTCTGGGCACAAAGCCCCCTCCAGAACCAGTGGAGAGTGTTATCCACTTGAGAGACTATGGCTTTGCACTCCCAAGGATAGAGCAGTGGGCAAATCACCCACTTGAGAGACTTGAGAGACTGTGGCTTTGCACTCCCCAGGATAGAGCAGTGGGCAAACCACCCACTTGAGAGACTTGAGAGACTGTGGCTTTGCACTCCCCAGGATACAGCAGTGGGCAAACCTCCCACTTGAGAGACTTGAGAGACTGTGGCTTTGCACTCCCCAGGATAAAGCAGTGGGCAAACCACCTACTTGAGAGACTTGAGAGACTGTGGCTGTGCACTCCCCAGGATACAGCAGTGGGCATGGGGCCCCCTCGTGGAGCTGGCGCCATGCACTCATCCGGCTGAGATGCCCCCCTTCCCTTCCCCCTGAGGTGCCTGTTTCATTTCGATCTGATGCCCTTGCAGTGTTCTCTCAGTTTGGAGTCTGGTATCGAGTGTGGGTCTTGCCCATGCATTTTGGGCCCCGTAGTCCACGGACTATGAATGGTGCACTATCCAGACTTGTGTAGTTGGTGTACATAATTGTTTATACTGTATTTCAAGTTTTGACTAATGGATTTTTATTTATTACAATCGTTCAACTAATTTCCTTTTCTCCTTGCGTTCTTCCAAGAGGGGTGGGGCGGGTGTAAATCTAATGTTGCAGCATGTATTTGTGTGTATGTTGCTGTAGGTGAGGGTGGGGGTGGGGGTTTTGCGTGTTGCATGTGTTTGTCACTCTCTTTCCCTCCCCCCTCCCTGTGTTGTAGGTGCAGTACTCACTGTGGTCGTCGCCGCTGTCTTTCGTGCTCCTGGCAGAGGAGCAGGAATACCATCACAGGGAGTATTTGGAGTTCTAGCTCAATGGCGTCCTGCTTCCTAGTGGAATGTGTAGAGGGGAGTGTTTTCCCTTCCAAGTCCTGTTTCTGCCATGTTTTTGTTCGCGTTGGTTCCACCCCGGAAAAGGTGGTGGATTGGCCTCTCATAATAGTGTGGGCGGTACATTGTCTTCTGCCTGTCTGTTGGCGGTGACCGCCATGGTCGTGATTCCATTTTTTTTACCGCCGGCCTGTTGACGGTCTTACCGCCGCTTTAACACCAACCCCCAGGGTT